>NC_054063.1:12082208-12372208 GCF_017639655.2 Falco naumanni | reverse complement strand
TGGTTATTCTTGTGGCCATGTAAACCACCAGTGCTGTTGTTCAGTAAGTTGTTTCCTGTATTTCATTTCAAAGAGTCTTATCCTCCTTATCATTCTGTTATGAAGATTGCTAAATCTATGACATTCAGTGAGCTTATAAAGATGATGATTTAACGGGTAAATGCTCTCAGGTAAAACGGACCATACAGGGTACCAGATGGTCTCAGGTAGAAAGATGTTTGTCAATCAGTACAAAATAGCTACTGTAATAATAATGACTCTATGGTAAATAGTAATCGAACGCAATCCCCCAAATTTATTCTGATTTAGGAAATAGATTGTTTCTTAAGTGTAACAGCTTTAGAAAAGCCATAGAAACATTTCTCCTGAATTCACTGAATTGTGTACTACAGTTATTGTTAGTTATTGGAGGATACCATTAATTAGTTGAGTTGGATTGGATGACCTGGTTTGCTGGGAAAGGCAGGCTTATTAGAAAGGTCAGTAATTTATACTACTACAAAAATTCTTTTGTTCAGCCCAGAAATGACCTAGTTTTGCCTTTTCTTTTATATCTATGAAACTCAGAGATGCAGAAAGTAGGGCAGAAGATACTGATGAGACATTTGCCCAAATAATGTGGTCAGTTGCTGTTAGGTTATTAACTAAGTTCTTATTCAAGGAACCAGTTACCAAGCTAAAGTACCACTGAGTGAGAGAACATATGCACAAGCACAGTAAACTGTTAAGAATATTCCTATAAAAGGATTGACTTACAGTTTGGCTCACTGTTCATCTGATATTATTATTGGTGTGCAGATATCTTAAATTGATTGTTTTATGATGTTGAATGAACTCATTGTAGTCTGGTATTGAGATTGGTTGTAGACTGTGGAAGCAATAGCGAATGATGAAAAAAATATATTTTTTTTATAATTATAGCAAACCAAACCATTTCATATTCTTCCACTGCATATTCTGAAGTGAAAACCTCTTTGTTTTCTATGTCTCTTGTCAAAAATACGAAGCTTTAATATGTCAGTGCCAACTATTCAAATGGAAAGAACCATTTAGATTATTTTTTTTCTTTGAGAACCTCATCTTTTTCCAGTGCTGTAGCTGTTCCCTCTGGCAAGTTCCAGCTACATTCAAAATATTCAAATAAGATTGTCTGATAAGGTTGCCTGGTCTCTTAGGATTTTACTTATTTATAGGAAGAAATGTTTAAATGGTATTTAAAAGAAATAATTATGCAGGGAGTACAAAATATATTTCTTACCAGCATTTCTTCCCTCCCTCCAACCTGTTTTCATGCTATGGGTCAGGACTTAACAGCTCTCAAGAGTGTGTGCTGAATAGCAGCAGGCTTCTAAATCTCAAATCAAGTGCTCTTCAAAGCACCTTACTTCTCTTGAGATAAAAACTTGAGGCAGGTTTTTCTGTCTGGCCTATTCATCAAGTAGAGTCTACTGAATTGTTGACATTTCTAAACACTAAAGGGATTTTAAAGATCTTATTGCTCTAAAGACACTTACTTGTAGTATGGAATAAAGAAGCAAAATGAAAAAATACTGACACATGAAAAGTACAAAACTAAATAACTGCTAGAAACAGCAGAAAGCAAATAACTATAATTTGACATATAGTTTCTGTACAAAACACATTTTTGATGTAGAAATGTGCTCAAATATTCAGACCTCCCCCAAACTTCCAGATAAATTGTAGTTTATTTAAATCTCAATTAGTCACAAAACTCTTGCATTTAATGTGATACCAGTTTCTGTCAATCATATGTAATATATTTGTTTCAGTTTACACTGAGTCTTAGAAAGAGTCATTTAAAAAGGAATTAGCGTGACCTGTCTTTTAATGTTTCCCCAGCAAGTTCTTACCCTGTGCTTAAACTTCGTCTAAAGCACTGGTTTGCCAAAGGGTAGCCAACATGACCACTTGATCACCAGTGCAGTTTTTATATTTTTTGTGTAAGCAATATCAATCACTGAGTTAAAGTATGCCACAGAACGTTTTCATACCAAAACAGGTTGATCCAATATTCCAGATATTAAATCACACTTCAGTGGTTTCTGAAGTCTAAGGTTATTTGGTAGCATTAGCGCAAGGCTTTGTTAGCTGGAGTTTTAAAACTGTAACCCTCAGGAGTCATGGAGGATTAGTTTTGAAAATAAGAGATATTAAAATACACATTATATAATATCTGCATCCTTACCTGGGAGTTACAGGAACTGAACATACTTCCTACATCAGTGCCAGTTTTTAGGGTGAGAAGGCAATGATAGCAGAAATATATTTTTCTCTTCTGGCCTGGTTTTTGCCATAGCATGGAGCATCTGACAGTGGCATTTGCCATTGCAGAGCTGAAGTTTCTAGCTTGTGAAAAGCTGCAAACATAAAACAAACTGGTTGTCGTTTTAGGAGCCTTGATTTGTAAATGTGCAGGAATTTGTAAACCAGCAATACAATTATCTATCTAAATGATACTTTCTTTTAAAGCAGAGATTAGTAAGAATACTTTGCACTTACATAGCACTTTTTAATTTCTCTAGCACTGTTTTAAAGTGATGGAATATTTTGTGTTTCTCTACACATCATAATCCTGCAAGGCAGACTTAGAAAATACCTGTAGCAAAGAAGAACTTGTCCATGCATGAAAAGCAAAATAATGAAGGGGGAAAAGAAAAGGAAAAAAAAAAAAAAAGGAGGAAAAGCTCCAGAAAATTAGTCTGCTTCAAAAAGCTATTAAATTGTTCCTACCCCTGAAGCTTTACAAACGTGCTAATTGTTGTGTTCTGGTCATGTAATATGTTTCTGCATGAAGTTAAGGCGCTTTCCTGTTGCCGAAGCCCTTGTGCTGTCAGGGGGAGGGACTGGCGGGCCATGTAACACGGGGTAATGAATCTTCCCTTTGGGCAGCGCGTGCTTCAGGTCTGAACGCCCAGAAATGCTTCACAGATGTGCTGGGCTGCCTAGCAATGGAAATTTTCTAATTCTAGCTGACCTAAAAAAGTAAATAGACTACTGAGCATAGAGCTACTCCCAGTATAAAACAACAATACCCCCCCAGCTAGGATTTCCATTTTGCCCCCTATGCACTCCTCCTTCATAACCAGCAACCTGCCAAACCTGTGACACTGGTCTCTCGAAACAGAGGCATTCAGGGACATATTGTATGGGTGGTTTGCATTGTGTAGTCCAATGTAAAACAATACAGCTCACACTGTCTCAGCACTTTCTAGAGCAATACTGCATGCCTTGGAGAGATTCTGTAGGTAAACACATTGGCCATTATCAGTAACCCAGATACAGTCATAAGTAATGTGTGCATTTGCATGTATAGTTACATGTTGCATTTGCATTTGTACACACAACTCCTGCAACTGATGTACAGGAGGAAATCAGCATTGTCAATGCATGCAAAATTGAAAAAACACTGAGGCAGCCCACAGCTGGGCTGGTCCAGAGTCTCAGTGCAGCTCCTATTTTCTCCTGTTCTTCTTAGGAAAGCACTTCATTAAACTCTAAATTTCATAGGCTCTATAAAGACTAGATACTTGAAATCAATGGAAGTTTCCAGGCAATGTGTATTTTAGCAATAGCTGAGAGAAGTATTCAATCCAGAAGTCTGCTTAGGTTTTTTGTTGTCTTTCTTTTTTGAGTTGGCAAATCAGACATTGAAAGCACTTGTAACAGAGTTACCTGTCTTGGAGCATGTATAAGAACATACCTTTCTGTGCAGTGTTGAAATCTATCTGGACAATTTTATCAAAAGGCAGAACACATTTTATCAGTTATTTGTGTTGTTGCACCTTCTCAGATAAAATGGTGGGGTTTGAATGGGTGTATTAATGAAGTGAATGTCACATTTCTGAAATGTGATAAACTATTTAAACTGAGACAGTAGCCAAATAGATTATAGTGCACTTTTAACAGATAGCTTTGGATGCAAACTCAAATATTTGGTTAGTTTTCCAACTTTGCTGAAATTTTAGAGGGTAACAGTAACAATGTGGTATATCGGACCTCCTAGAACAGATGCTTTTGTTTCTGAATGCTATTTCACCCTCCTCCTTACTTATATAGCTTTTGCTTGTACAGACAATGTCCTGAACACTTCTCAAGCTTCCCAGTAGAGAGACCCGAGTTGTTGTAGAGCAGCGCAGGCATCACCAGCAACCCCAGAATGTTTCCTGTGAACTGTCTGTGGTTTCATATGAAATCCATACTTTGTGGCATGTTGCAATGACACCCCAAGAAAGAGGAGATACAGTGGAGCCACTGACTCAATGAGAATCTTCAGACAGTTTCAGGACTGAATTCCTCTCCTTGGTCTTTTACACTCCAAGTTAAGAATTTCGGTTAAGCTAATCAGCCCAGGTTTCCTGAATAATCAGCAGAGATGGGCAAGCACTTGCAAGGATGATTCATCTCATCCTAAGTATATAATATAGGTTAAACCGTGTGGCTGACTTGTAGACAGCTGCAATTAGGTTGAATGAATCTGACAGGGAAAAGAATGTGACATTAACATTAGCATCCATCCGGGCTATCCTGAGAGCCCTAGAATTACTCAGACTTGCATCACAGGTCCCACACTCCTCTGATATAAGCTCAGAGAGGAGAAATTCAGCAAAAAGACCAGGAGAAAAGCTCATCTGCTTGCTTTGGACGTAGGTGATACCATCAGCATTTCCCTTCAGCATTTAGACAGTGTGCTCCAATCTCAACTATAACATGCCTAGATAATATATCTCCTCCTGCCCTCCATCTTTCCCTTTCTTCACTCCATCTTGTCTTCAGCCCTTTGTCACTTAATTTCTTCCCCTATGACTGTTCTCTTTCACTCACCTTTCTATGCAATACTTCTTTCAGTTAGAAGGAAAATAAAAAAAAGCTTTGGCATTAATACAGTGTTTATATATCACAGTATTTTCCCTTATGTCTAGATATTTTATCTTTCACTTCTTCCTTTTTACCCACTTTGCATATTCAGCCTGTAAACTCTTCAGGACAGAGACGGTCTTTTCAATATATTCTTGGTAAGAGCTGGGTCAGTAAGTATTACAATAGTACTTAGTACAGTTCTGGTCGTAAGATTACCATGTATTTCTCTGAATTTTGGATCAGACAAGCAGTTGAACAGCTGTAGTCCTTGGATAGCCTACAACCATCACTGATTAATCCCACCCCGTTTATAACACAGGGAGCTTCTTCATGATGCGGAGACTATGGTTATACCATGAAGCGGGTCTGGGATTTGTACTTGATTTAGAGCACTCCATGGTGCCAAACACCCAGCATTCTCAAGTGTCAGAGAAAGTAAATCTTCCTGATACTTTTATCTTTCCCTTGCCTCCCTTCACATATAGCAAATCATCCTTAGCACATCTTGGAGTTTTTCTTTGGAATGAAAGAGTTTGTTCAGGCAATTGTCTGTACTTTCCTTTCCTGCCACGGAAAAGTAGTGACTAGTGCTGCACATACGAAAACCCACCCGTCTCTACTCACATGTTACTGGAAATAAGCAATTGGTACCACTATCTCTGAAAGATTTTCACTTTGCAACAGCTATTGTTTAATAAAATTTTTTAAAAAATTAAGTTCAGGAATTCAGGTTTTAAGCACTTTGCATAGTTTTCTGGTCAGAGAACAGAAACAGTACCACGTGGCACATCCAAACGAATCAGCACAGTTTGAACTGAATCCTCCTGGATATAATCATACCACTTCTGTAAAGCAGATACACTGGAAAGCTGCACTGAAGAGGCACATACTAAGATTCAGCATTCTGAGACATAAACCAACTTTTATAAAATCTGTCACAAAAGGAAGGGGGTTTCTGAAGGGTTCTTAATTTTCCCAGGTGTCTTTTGAAGTCACTGTTTAAATAACCTCTTCGTGGTATTGGAAACCCACAACAAAACATCACTGTCCTGTAAATGAGGTGAAGTGAGAATTACCCTGGGTTTATTTTACATTCTGCAAGTGATGGAAAATAAGAGTTTTAGGATTGTGTTCAAGTATTTTAAGTATTATTAGCTATATAGAAAAAATTATTTTCATATTAGCATTGTGTCCTTTAGGAGACAGGGATATGTAGGTAGAAGTATATTTATCAGCTATTCTTAGTGGAAGACTTCTCCTAACACCTGATGTTAACAATAATTAATTTTGACGGCTCAGATTGTGCTTCAACTTAAAGAACTAGGAAATGCATATGGTAGATGTGCTTATTATAACAGGGGTTGATATAGTTGTGATTACTTATAAGTCAATCACAGTTACCTGAAAAGTAGAAAATTTTAGAATGCTCTTTTTAAAAGTCAAGTCTTTTGTCTTTATAATCAGTTTAGAAAATTTATGCATTGCTGTGGTTTAAAAATGGCAATGTAGCATCTGTGAATATAGCAGAACAAGAGAAAACTGAATTCATGTCCATTATACAGAAAAATAGTTACCAACTGGTTTGTCTCCTGAATTTATTAAACACTGAGAAAACTGCAATGTGAACGTAAGAGATGCATAGTAAACGAGTTTTAAAATATTTTGCCTAAGACCTAAGTGCAGTTATGGGAGGATAGTTTGGCACCATTCTCTCCGCGAGATAAATATTGTAGATTGTGAGACACACCATTCTCTCCACAAGATCAATATTACAGCTTGCAAGACACCATCACTATTTGTGAACCAAATTTCAGGACTGTCACGTGATTTCTGCCTGACACAGGTCCAGGCTGGTTGGAATGACTTTTCTAGTCCTTGCTGTGAGAGCTTATAATGTCTTCTCTGGTAAAGGGCTTACTGTTTTGTCATTGATAAGTGAACTTACATTAACTCAAATGTTTTTTGTAGCATTAATAGGAATTGTATATCTTTTCATAGTAATATTGTCAGATCTGTATGTGAGTTGTTACAAAGTTGTGTCAGCTTAAGTGATACATCAGTACACTACGTATCATACTTTATACCTGCACATCTTTGTGTTTATTAAGCCCAAAGGCAGTGATTTGTTTTTGCCAAGACCAGTTAGTTACTATGCTTGGTGATGACCTGTTAAAAAAGCAGTAAAGTTGTTGACTGGCAAGGCTAAGATGCTTCTGAAATGAGTATCTCTTAAGGAGTTTGTAACCATTTGGCAGCTATTTCAGCCAGAAATGCAAGGTGTGTCCCGTCAGGGAAAGCTGTTTGTTTGGGACCTCTTTCACCATGTAAAAAACATATTACAGTGGCCTTGAAGCTGTTGCTCAGGGCACCGCAGGGGATCCGTGACACGTGTCACCATTGCATTGAAGGTACACCCGATGTCCCTGGCGGGCTCAGCCACTGCTATTAAATTCTTCCCCTGCCCAAATAGGAAGAGCAGAGCAGGTCCAGAGAAGGCAACCAGGGTCACCACCAGTCCTGGTGACTGCCAGACAGACCCACAGTTGTGAGGCAAGCCCACTGTCAAGCTGAGAGGTCAGGGCAGCAGGTCAGGATCGTACCCGGAGCAGCAGGCTCCATGTTGGGGCCCTGGAAAAGCAGTAACACAGGAAAATGGCCATGGCCCGAGCAGAGTGCAGCTCCCCAGCAAAGCAGGGAGGCTGCTTCTGGCACAGCTCCTTCTGCCCCAGCAGCCCAGTCTGGGGGAGCACAGCTGCACAGTACCAGCTGGCCGCCGGCACTGCCGGCTCAGGCCTCCCGGCTGGGACAACCATCTTCACGGCAAGAAGAGCCAGCCCAGCGCCTGGGGAGGGATTTGGCATCCCTCTGCTGGCTCCCTCTTCTCTTAAGATGTAGGTTGCTTGTTTTCTTTTCCAACGGCCTCCAGGTCCTGTTCCCCAGCCTGCCTGTGAGATCTTAATAATGAATAAGAAATCGATTTCCAGTCAGCTAACAGTGACAATCACTTGACAGTTTTGATAACTTTCAAGCAAGTAACAGGGTTCTCCACTCTAAGGGGAGGTTTTATAAAGCTGCATTGCTAACCTCCTGCCAATTTCTCCTTAAAACCCACCTTTTCCATGATACCTACAAAAATGCTGAAGCCTTTCCCTAGGTATTATGATAACAGAAATAATTACTAGTAATTATAAATGAAGTAATAAGATATCAAAGGGAAAACATAATGCAAGGGCTGCATTGTGGACATCATAAGCAGAAGAGGAAACAGTAACAGGAACTCGGCCTTTGTACCATGGACTGTTCCTGTCCTCTCTTGTGTGGCCTTTAAGGAATGGGGAGAGTTCTGCTTCAAAGAGAAATAAGTAGGATATAAAACTCCCCAGCTAGAAGTCTGCATCTTTCTTTTTCCCAGCATTCCTAAAATTCTTCTCCCCACCCCCCTCTTCCCCTAAACCAAATCCCTTCGGCTTTGGTGACTTCAGTTTTCATGGAGTTGTAGCAAATGGAACTAGAAGGGATCTAGAGAGGTCATTAACCCATCTCTCTGCCCCAAGGCAGAACTGCAGCCATAGTAGACTAATAAGCAATTTTTTTGGTCAAAGATCCAAATAAATGGAATTTTAAAGATATTTTTTGTAAAGCTTAACTTCGGGAAGTCTGGGCTCAGTTGTTGAAAGCTTCAGTAGAACTGTTAGCAGAGTCACAAGGTTAAATTCAGTGGGATTACTTTAATATATATCGAATTAAAAATAAACTACCACCACTTTTTAAATGAGATTCAATGATTTTGCATCACTCTTTTTATTATGTATTTGTTTGCTAATGTATTACATTTATAATAGCTACCAAAATAAAGATTTTGGAGTAATATGAGGAAGAATTACTTTGGGTTTAGATTTTTGCCAGTATATGTATACCTGCTTATCATATTGATGCTAAACATGTTTATACTTTTTATTACTTAAAGCATTTTATAGAATATGTGATTTTAGTAGCCCTCAAGTAATTTTATGAAATTTTTCTGTATCTTGAGTGTCTTCTACCCTCAATTATTTCTGAGTATTTTAGCTAGTGTAAAAAACAGTCTGTGCAGGCATACATTTCCTCAAACCTGAAAAGTAATTTTATGAACTGATTGTTGTTTATACCATGTAGGCATAATACTGGATTTCACTAGTTGTCTCCACAGTGCAGTGCAAGTAGATTCCTTCAGAAGGATGTGTAGCTTATGTGTATCATTGTATAGTAATCAGTTCTTTAACATTATCTCTAG
Organism: Falco naumanni; assembly: GCF_017639655.2. Taxonomy (NCBI): domain Eukaryota; kingdom Metazoa; phylum Chordata; class Aves; order Falconiformes; family Falconidae; genus Falco; species Falco naumanni. The sequence continues at coordinate 12,363,057 of NC_054063.1, read as the reverse complement.
TAGCTAGCTCTTTGTTTAACCTGTCTTTGGTTGCTTAGGTTCAGTCACATGGTTTTTCTTTTATTTTCAACCTCTTTTATAGTCAGTTAAAGCCTGCATACTGTTTCTGTGCATCTTATCACTGAGGTATAATCAATATCTGGAGAGGTTGTTAGGAAAACTGCTGGTCAATCCTCTTAATACTGAAGAGAAAAAAAGTCTTACATTGGAAAGTCCGCTTTTTATAATAAATCCGTAAAAAAATCCCTTTGATACAATAAGCTACACTGGCAGAAGCACCTGCTAGTATTTTTGTCTACTAGGGATTTTGTTGATTTAAAAAAATAAATTACACCCTAACCAAATGGACCAGCCAACTGGAAGTTCCTAGAATAGCCTGGATCTTTTTACATCCCAGTCTTACAAAGCAGACCAGTGTCAGAAAACCGTCAGGGCTCTTATTTGGTCCTCAGTGCTGGGGCTGGACTAGCTGATAGCTGGGTGTCCCTTCTGGCCTGTCGGTTTACATATTCTTGTCTTCCACTTTTTTTTCCCCCCATTGAGAATAAATAAAGTAATTGGAAGTTTTCTTCAGGCAGAGGGAGGAGCAGAGGCAAAGTATGTAATAAGTTTTGTCTGAACTGTTTTCCTTTTGTAACACATGCCCTAAAGCTGTGTGCTTAGCTGGGTTCAGTGTAATTGTTCCTATTGCCACAAAGCCTTCAGGACCTGCCTGACACGGAGCGGATGGGAAGCACCAGCACTCGCATCGTGCCCTTTCCTAGCCAGGCCTAGCACTGTAATAGCCTGCTCCCATCGCCAGGTATTTCTTAATCAAGTGAATGAAGCTTAGAGTCCAGTTCTGAAGATCCCAAGTTTAAACCTTTCTAACAGCCCGCATGTGTGAAAATCGTGTGTGACCATGAAATTAAACACACTATGATAATGCAGATACACAGTCAACTTTGCACAAAGGAAGTTTACTCCAGCACTCTCTAGTTTTTACACCGACAAACTTTACATTTCTTTGAAATTTCTTATCACAAGGAGGTGATTATAGGATCCTGTTTTCACTTGCATATTTACTTTTGGCAGACTATGACCATTTTGCCTTAAAATATTGTTGTCCTGCCAGCTTACTGTAGGCTGCAGTAGTTTTGTTTATCCACACACTGAAATATTTTAGTGAAAGAATTCAATTATCTAAAAGTACAAATGAAAATACACAATTTTATGTCTAGCATTTATGCCAGGGACGTCATTTTGATGTCCTGCAAAAATCCACCTCTTTGGCCAAGGCACATGCAGTGCTGCTGTCACAGTTTAACCCTGGCTGGCAGCTCAGCCCCACGCAGCCGCTCGCTCCCCCCCCCCCAGTGGGATGGGGGAGAGAATCAGAAGGGTAAAAGTGAGAAAACCCGTGGGTTGAGATAAAGACATTTTAATGGGCAAAGCAAAAGCCGCACATGGAAGCGAAGCAAAGCGAGGAATCCCTTCCCCCCTTCCCCCCTCCCCAGGGGCAGGCAGGTGCCCAGCCACCCCCAGGACAGCAGGGCTCCGTCACGCGTAGCGGTGACTTGGGAGGACAAACGCCATCACTCCCAACGTCCCCCCGTCCTTCTTCTCCCCCAGCTTTCCATGCCGAGCGTGACGCCGCATGGGACGGGATGTCCCTTTGGTCCGTGGGGCTCGGCTGTCCCGGCTGTGTCCCCTGCCAGCCCCTGGTGCCCCCCAGCCTGCTGGCTGGCAGGTGAGGAGCAGGAAAGCCCTCGGCGCTGGGCAAGCGCTGCCCGGCGTGAGCTAAAGCATCCCTGGCCACCAGCGCTGTTTGCAGCACGGATCCCAAACACGGCCCCGCACCAGCGACCGCGAAGGGAATTAACTCTGTCCCAGCCAAAACCAGCACAACCATGTATTCAGCTTGCCCCCTTTCCAGGGATGTACCTGCTTCCCGGACCAGGAGGCGAGCCGCTGCCTGTGCCCGCACTCTGGGCCCAGTGCCAAGGGACAGGGACAGGAAGGGGGGACGGAAGGCAGTGCCAGCAGGAGAAAGAAGGACAGATCAAGAACAGGTGGGAAGAGGAGGAGGACAACATATAGAGGATGAGGAAGACAAAGGGCTGAGGCAAGAAAGGGTGGCCTGGCGCTGAATTTGGATGTAGGCATTAGGGACGGGAGCAGGGGATGGAATATGGGCAGAAACAGGTGAGAGAAACCCAGGACTGGCAGAAGCAGGAATGAAGAGCTTGGAAGCAGAAAGCTGAGAGTGGCTGGAGCAGAGGCTATGGAGAGCAGATAACCGGAGAAGGAGTGCTTTTGTCCTGAAGACCAGTTGCAGGATGGGAGGCCTGTGCAACGAGGACTGGGATTGCTGACATGAGCAAATTCAGCCTCATTCTTTCAAACTGATAAGAGAAAGAGAGATTGAAAGGGGTGGAGGTCACAGCCTCAGAAATAGCAGAGAAGGCTGTCCACCAGAAAACATTTTGTCCTAAACTGGGACTTTAAATGGGATTGTTTCTCTGTGGTCAGCAAATATCTGTGAAAATGTCTGATCGTTTTGTAATGCTGGTGTTCAAAAAGGATCACAGCCTATTCATGCTATCACTTACTGCCTTAGTTCAAGTGACCGCAATGTCCCTATTGGTGCCAAAAATAAAGGCCTGTTGTTTAACCTGTGGGTGCCTGTATAATGCCACGCAATGCATTTCCAGTGTGTTCGTGGTTTAAAATTTAGAATATTTTTGTAATGGTCTTAAAATATTTAGTAGGGTTAATATTTGCAGCCCTATTTTTATTTTTAAGCTGTGAAAAGAAAACGTAAGGAATTATATTTTGAAATGCCTATTCAGGCTTTATTCAGAGGTAGCGTGTGTGTGTGTGTGTGTTCTGTGATTTAGATCTTAGTAGCAGGATAATATTCAGTAGTTTTCAGAGGACCCTGGTGTTTTTATTGTTCAGAATACATCTGACCTGAGGATGAATGTGGAATATGCAGAGAAATATGTTCTCTGGAGAACCAGCAATATGTTGTGATGTTTGAAAATCTGCGTTGTGGAGAGGGCAAGGATTGCAGGAGGGATGGTCTCGTTATTAAGACAATTGAAGGATACTGTGGAAGGTCTGATGTGTCTCTGCCTATACCGCTGAGCTTCTGTGTGGTCATGTTGCTTCAGCCCAGTATTTTTATTTCTGTACTCTTATTTTCTGAGTGCCTGACTTGGAGTTCTTGAAGAAATACTAAGCACTCACAGCTGCAAATGAAGTTAGCATTTGATCATGTGAAATGCTGTGCAGTGCTAAACAATCTGGGAAAGCAAGTCCTAAATGCCTCATATTGTGTTTCTGAAATTAGTAGATACCTTTTGCCGTGTGTTTTATGTGCTTCAATTCCCTGTCCCTAAAATGGAGGTAACTTCACTGCCTTATCTCACAAGAGTGTTAGGAAAATAACACGGTATTTGCGAAGCATTTAAGTGCTGTGTACTGACATGTGTTATTGAAAAGCCATTCTGTCTTCAGAACAAGGTTTGAATAGTGTACAATAAATAAGTCAGAAAAGTTCAGACTAAACAGTGACAAGAAAACAAAATACTGAATAGCCAGTCACTAAATGAACAGTGTACATCCTCTTCACAGAATAAGGTGGGAGAAGAGGAGTATATGTGTGTATCATGAAACACCGTATCATAACAAATACATCTGTAAAAGCCTCGTCCAGTCCCACCATCCAATCTGAGGATCTTTAATTTCTACTTCTCCTGTCTGAGTCTTTGCAAATTTATAAATATCCTTCTATTTTCTATTTATAATATAGATCAATGAACAAACATAGCAGTAACTAAGAGGTTGTGTAAATAGCAAGATTTTTTTTCTTTTGACCCCCCTTTAAGTCCAGGCCAGTGTGGCAGAGTTTACAGTTGTTCCCTAACTGTGGTATTAGTTAGTCCCTGCATAAGATGAGTTTGCTGAGTCTTTCTTTTCGCTCTTTGTCACCTTGCTTTGAATCCGTTTGGCAGACTTGGCAAGAGGGTCGCTAGTTGCAGGAGGAAGAGAGCGGGACTGCATTTCCCCTAGAGGAAGGCACCGTTCCCTGGTGAGGGCGGAGAGATGCTAACAGTGAGTGGGAGAAGGCTGGATGAGTCCACTTGTCTGTCTGCCTCCCACATACCGGATACCCTGCACCCTGCTAGCAGGGTACTACGCATTTTTTGGAACGAAAATGTTGCTGAAAGATCTGCCAAGTCGTCATCTGCACTTCCCAGCTTTTCCTTGCCCTTCATTTTCCAGTGGTTACAGCCCCCCTCATACTATCCAAGTTGTACATTGGCTGTTTGCTAGCAAACATTTTTCTCAGCAGACAAACAAGGTAGGCACGTGCCCTAGTTTATATCGTGTCAATGCAGAAATGAGGCGTCATGGACCACTGTTCACATCCACATGCTTAGCCTTCTTAGGAATAAGGGAGGAACTGTAAGTTACAGCACAGATTTTGATGTAAGAGTGAAATGTGAGAGCATCATCATTGCTAAATGGTGTGTAAGGTGGGTGGGTTTTGATACATAAATGGTGCTTCATAGGCAAAAAGTGCTACAAATAAATACACGCATTTCTCCTGTTTCCACACTGAGGTATGTCATCTCAGCCTAGGTACAGGCTTTCCTACTCTATGTGTGTTACTTTACACATTTCCTTCCCTTGGAGAAGACAACAACCCAGCACACTTCTGGTAGGAAGCACTTTGGACCATCTCTCAAGTGATACTCAGTGCACAATCTCAAAGCCAGCAATGAACTGAACAGTCAGCCCACTGTAAATACAGATATTTCTTATGCTTTTTAATTGAATTCTTATCCTATGAAAGTTGCAAAGGTATTGAATAAAAGGCAGCAGTATTTATGTGTTGTGATAAAAGCAAAAACATAGGAAAAAGCAGAATATAAGGGTAAGTCCACACCACCTCTGAAAATAGTTTTGCAGCCATTACTGTTACCCTGTTCCCTTCAGAAGCACGTGCATTTTAAGAGAAGAGCCACACAGTTTAGCCTTTGCCTACTAAATCTTTCAAGAAATACGCTCCTTTCATGATACCAGTTTCATAAATTATTGCACTGAGCAGAAGATGCTCAACTGTCTCATCTGACCAGCTTTCAGTACCTCGCTGTGTTCAAAAGTGAGCCAGTAATTAACCAAGTAAAGCCTCAGTTTTACATTCGTTTTCACCTTACTTTACGAAAGCTAAATGGTAATGTCATGTCTTTTGTACATCTCCAGCATAAAAGATCCTCAGAGGGAGAGTTGAAATATTTTTGTCGTAGCTGAAAAATAAACTCTATTATGCAAGGACTGTGTGCTTGTGGACAACTGTGTAACCTGTGTCTCAGTCTCCTCATCTGTAAACTGGATGTAATGTTCCTAAAACTCACGAGGGGTGGCAAGGTTTAGTTAGCATATATGGTTGCCTTATACAAATGCAACTACTATCACTTCGTGTTGTTATTAACTATCAGTAGAATATGAAGAAGAAAAATTGAGCAGAGTAATGCTGCAACCAGGGAGAGCCCACTCCATCTTTTGATCATCACATTTATTTTCAGACTCTGCCACAAAGTATGTGTGTTTGAAATAAACCTATACTGACGTTGTAATGCCATGGAAATCAAAGGATTTGATTTAGGGGTTGACATACAGGCAAAACACTTGTTTTTAAAGGAGAAATGCCCATAGATGTAATTAAATACCTTGTGCAAATTTGGATTTTGTTTAGAAAATTTTCATAAGGAAAAAATCTATTCCAATTTACAGAATCTATTGAAAATATACAAAACTGTTTCCAGGTCAGCCTAAAAGAGTGTCTGGGAAGTGTTTTATTTGTCAGTAAATAAAGTCACTGATCAGTCAGGAAAAAGATGGCATTTGGAAACATGCTATGGAAAATAAATTCTCCTGCAATTATTCTTTCTTTTTCTCCCTGTTTTTTTCCCCTCTCCCTTTCTTCTCTCTCTCTCTCTCCATCTCTGTCTCCCTCTCCCTCCTGAAAATCTCCTGCCACAGCGACTGCATTTGCCTCCAGACTTGTCAGACACAGTGAGCCGCGCAAGCAAACAGGATCTGGCAGAATCCGCCAAACTGCTGAGCTCAGGATGTGGTGCTATGGCCATCGGCAAGAAGCACCTGGACTTCTAGTGATTTCTACTTAGCAGTTTCACTCAGATTTATATGACACACTAATTATGAGTGTTAATTACTTATATAAATATTTTTCTTAATGATTTGACCCAGCAGTCTTTAAAATACATGTTATCATATGGTGCCTTTTTTTTGTTTTGTTTTGTTTTTGTTCTGGTTTCTTTCTATTAATTTGGGGCTTGTTTGAATTTTGCTTTTTGTTAAAGCTTCTGTTATGTTGGGTCCTGCCATTGTTCTGCTTGACTGGAAACATACAGGATTTTGTTCCTTTCCTTAAAATATGAAAATTACTCTTTCATTTCTAGATGTGGGTTTTTTACAGTAAACATAAAGGGATATTTTTCCCAATGGAATTTTTATATACTTACATTTAATATTTTGTATGAATAGTAAGTCAAGTTGGATGGTTTATTGAAATAAAGGAATGAAACTAAGCAAATCATTGTCACATGTTATTCCAAAAGCCAACTAGACAGTTATGGTTTTAAAAACTTTATTTGTCGTAATAGAAATGCCATTCTTAAATCTGAGCAAATATTTCTATTGGTTTATTAAATATGTAATAATACATTTTAAATATATAAGAGAGTTTTTATTCTAATATGCCAGTAATTAAGAACGGTTGTTTTTTACATCAGAATATATTATAGATAATTGCCTTATGGCTTCCTACATACATTAAAATGCACTTGGATGGAGTTTACTAACCATAGAGAAAAGGACTGATTTCCTTATGTAGTTCAAAACAGTAATCCTAAACAATTGAAGTCAGCACTATGAAATTATGTCAACAGATATAATTCTAGATTGAAATTCAAACTGACAGCTACATTAATGCTAGAAAACCAGAAGAGTGCATTTGAGCTCGGGGAAGAGTATCACAGCATGCTGGTCTAAAACAGGGCAGAATATACAAGTAATTCAGGCTTCTGTAGCCTCAGATACACAATTTGTGAACTTCCAGCTATTTTGTATGTAACTCTGTGTATATCTCGTCAAACAAAAGAACAGTAAAACAAAGCTGACCTGTAAATTAAAGTGGTTTGCATTCTTTCTTCTGAGGCTGCCTTCCATTTTGAAAGGTAATATCTTCTTCTCCGCAGAACTTCCAAGCCACCCAGCTGTAAGATTGCATTACAGTTTCAAAATTTAGTCTTTATAATAGTGTATTACATGGCTGGAGTGAAACTGACTCTTCAAAGAACGTGTTAATAGGATGCAATAACGGTAACTTATTTTGATGGGTTTGGAACCAGGAGTTGGTTAAGTGGTTTGCTTTTTTTTCTGCAATCCAGGTTCTACTTTATTTTTTCTTGACAACACTGTGTAAAACAAAGACATAGCTTTTAAAACTGTCTAACTAATATGATGAATGTCAATCACTTAAAAAACTCCACTGTAGCATAAACACATACTGTATACAGCTTTTATTCTGAATTAGAATAATTGAATCAATGACAGTGATTTGCCAGGATGTCAAATCTATCCATCATATCCTGTCACTACCAGTTTATTTTTTGTGATCAAAATCAAAAAGACTACTATTTTGTCATCAGCTATTTCATTAGTAGTAACAATCAGTTTTTCTCTTCTATATTTTTTAGATATGCCTGTTATATTTTTTGTTTCTGAAGACACAAATCCTTTTTAAATCTTTTCAAAATAAAGTTTCAGAACTGAACTGTCAGTTTAATAAAGCAAAAAGACATCTACTTTCTTATGCCAATATATTTAAAATATTATCATTGATGTCTCAAACATTTTTTCTCTTTTTGTATTACGTGTAACATTGAATAGAAGTTTTCATTAGATACTTAATTGTGCCTCTTGAAAGCATTGAATAATTTAAATACTTAGGATAAAGTGATTTTTAACAAAGGTGAAGTTTTACTTAGTACGTCTTTTTAATGTAAATAACACAAAACAGTATTTCTTTGCGAAATACAAAGTCAAGACACATAAATTGGTGCCAACGTACTTAAATAGGTCATTGGCTTAACATACAGGGGAGAAAATATCATGAAAGTCAGTCAATTTCTAGTTAACACATTAACCAAAAATTGTTAGCAAGTAGCGTGTGTATTCCAGATATGTCTGTGTATGTGTGTGACCTATGCATTTATAAGACTTCAATTTCAAAAAATTTTGGTAGGTTAGTGTTAAAGCCAACAAATATTTTGAACAAGAAAGGGAGCTCCTGCAATTCTGGATTATTATTTTTTTTCTGAGTCACTAAACATGCTTTGTAAAATAAGTGTTAGAGTATACAGATGTACAGGGTTGTTCACCTAAGGCAAAAACATGGAGCAAAATTTCTCTTCTTTTCTTCCAAAAGAGCATATCAGTTACAACAACATATGACAGTGACTTGGCTAATCCGGTGAAATAGTAAGTGAAATAATGCTACATACATGCTACCGCATAGTATGTACATACATAGTAGATACAGTGTAGATTCCATTTGTTGCACCGAAAGCGATTTTGACTTGAAAAGCAGGAGGAGCATTTACATGGTGATTTGCTGGGACTTCACCATAACCACTCTGTGGCTGTCCAGCTCCTGCGCACAAACCATCCTTCGGTTCCTTCTCTTGATTGAAGACAAATGTGTAACTAAGGGGTGCAGACCAGGTGATCAAAGAATGGGTGCAGCCTCTTTTGACAGGCTGCCAGCTTCTTTCTGCATCTTCAGAGCCCCCTTGTTAGCTTGGATGGAAAATCTGTGCGATCCTTACTTGTGCTCAGAGGGCTCTTTTCTGCAGAGATTGTGGTACGAGGGGGTTTTTGTTTGTTGTGATTTTTTAAGCAGAACTTCCTACTGTTTTGCAGGCTACAAACTGAAACCACCAAACTCTGCACGGAAATAATAGATCTATCCCAGTAAAGATGTTCCCAATTCAGCACGAGAACCTGATCTTGACACACAGTCAAGAAAGCAGTAATGAAATTTAAAACATTTTGTCTTTAATATGTCAAATAAGAATTCTTTATAGAATTTCTGTTGTGTTGAGGTTTTCAAAATATAAGTATTTGGAACATGAGAAGAATATTATGATAGATTAAAGCTTTTTCTATGTTTGTAAAGAAGTTTCAAAAGCAATTTCAAGAATGCAGCTGAATTCAATTTTCTGTAACAGTAGCTACAAGCATCTGAAAATGGGCATTCAGCTACTTCAGATTTGATACATGTGGTGGTACACCACTGGTTTCATCTTTAAATTTAATATAAAATAGTGATGTTCTACCAAACACAGCTTTTGGAAAAGTGCAAAAGTCTGACTTAGAAAAATCCTTTACTATGCCAATATTGGAAAGCGAGCTATTAATCAAGTTTTTCTGAAACCACAAGGATGTAACACATCCCTTTAAAAATGTATGTGTATTACAAGTATTACACACACACACTTGTTAAACCAGTGTTTCTCCAGGATCATATATTAGAAATTAATAAAGTGTTCTTTTGCCTGCGCTGGAGAAATGTCATCCATAAATACAGAGCACAACAGAAATAGGAAAGAAGGTGCTTTTATGCCTTTAAGAGGTGGTGGAAGCAAGTACTATCCCCCCATGACATCTCCTGAGGTTTTTATTTTCTCTTGTGAGCTACCTGAGTGCAAGGCCTACATTTCTTTTTTTAATCGCACCGAGCACATGATGATGCTTATTCAATAATAAATGTACCTGCATAGAAAAAAGAATGAAAGTGAATCCTCTTCATCTTAAGAAAAAAGGCAGCTCTAATGGAGGGAAAAAAAGAAAGCAAAAGTTCCACCACAATTTTTTTTTTTAGTTTCTAGTCTAATATAAGCAAATGTTAGGCTTTTTAAAAAAAAAAAAAAACGCAGATCATTAAGGTACCGGATGCCTACATCTGTATTTCAGCACCTGAATAGATAGGCAGATTTTTCAGGAGTGTCGAGCATCAAGCATCCCAGAGCATCTGCTGAAAACTTGGCTGCTCCACCTTTAAACAATTTTGAAAGTTATTAGGCACATCGAATTAATTTACAGAAGCTCTGTTCATGTCAAAATGAAGACATCTTTTGTGCTTTCTACGTTTTATTGCATGTGGATTTTCTGGTGCTGTAGAGCTTAATCTAAAAAAAATCTTCCAGAGAAGTCAGTGATGACTCAGACCTGGAGCAAACTGGGAGGATTAGGTCCAGTGGATCTTTTTTAAAAATATTAGCAGATCTGGAGAATCCTATTCCTCTATTTAAAAAATGTGGTTTAGGAGCTGCCTATTCCTCTATTTTAAAAATGTATTTTAATGTCTTATGGCATTGAAGGTAAATGTTAAATCCAAAATGGAGCAAAAATAAAAATAAAAGTCTTCACTCCATGCTGGCAGAGTTTGAGCCTGAATGTTCGTGCCCTCAGAATGCTCTCAGCACTTACGACATCAAAAGTCTTGAAATGGGTGAATTTTGGTGTACTTTCTGATACTTTTTTTGGAGTCAGGTTGTGGCAAACACACTAAAGAAAGCTCTTGCTGAAATTTCATGGGGCTAGACTCACTGAAGAACAGCAATGAGCTCTGGGTTGGGTTTAGATATGAAATCAAGCAGTTTTCAGTGCCAGTATTTTGGAAAAGCATATTGTGTGGAGAAAAAGCTGTAAACTTGCTTAAAAGGTTGCTTGAGTGAGACTTTTCTGCATTTCTTAATATTGTCAAAGTACCTCAGAGCTACTACTCATGGAGCAGGACTGCTTTGTGCAGGGCATCGTTCTTGGCCTGGGACTTGCACCACTGCAAAACAAATTTGCCTTCCTGATGTATTTTAAATCAATAGGACAGGGGTCATTCTAGAAGGACTTGATGCCAGTTCTAGCCCCATCATCTTCATCTAGCAGCCGTAGCATGGGAACAGCAGCTCTGGCACTTGATTCCTAACCAGGGAAGTTTTAGTGGGTTCATTTCCTCTCCAGGCACATTCAACATCTGTATGGATCCAGCCGATGAAGTGGTCAGACAACAGATGTGCATCTGCTATCCGTTGTGTGTAACGGAGCTCCTGCCACCAGCGTGACTTTGCACTTGGGAAAGCTGAACTAATGAATGAAACGGAGCTCAGCCAAGACCAGATAGTGATAGACAGAGGAAAGCATTTGGAAGAATTCTCCAGCTCCAGCATGGTGAAATTTCCATTTATGGTCCTTCCCAGCCTTCTTCCAGCATGGCTCAGCGATTTTGGAAAATTACTTGAGTGAGGAGTTTGCCAGTATGCTCTTGGAGACACTGGAGTAGCAAGTCCATCTGTGTGAGAAACAGAGCCTTCCCAGGAGCCCCCTCAAAACTGGGGGGTTCCTCCCAGCTAGCAAAGGGCGCTAGGTACAGAGCTTCAAACATACCCCATCGGTGTGCCGGCTTCAGACAAGCAAATAAAACTTCATCAGAACAAAACACTGGGAAGGAGGATGGGAGCACGAGGGCATGGTAGGCAGGCACAACTACTTCACACCTGACGGAGAGTACAGCAGGTAGACACAGTAAAAGAATGTATGCAAGGGAGCAGAACGGGGGGGTCATTTTGCAGTCCATGCCTATAGAAGGCTAAACAACGTTTTAAATATGTCCCTGCCCAAAGAGGTGTAAATCAGCAACAGTTCATGCAGAGCAACTGACTCAGAAAACCATCAGACCCAACAGAAGTTTAAGAATCGAAGGGTTCGAATGCATATTTTGCAAAGTAACAGTGGTGACTTGAATTCAGAGAAATCAAAGTGGACAACTTGCTTCTTTAAAAGCAAAAAATTATAAAATTTAAATGACCAGATTTTTCTTTAATCCAGGCTGACAGAGGGACTTTTAAAAATAAATCAACCCTCCCCTGCAGTATTTGAAAGACAAAGCTGCAGATGCTGAATATGAATCCACCTTTGTAGAGAGAAATGTAAAGGGTAAAACATAAATAGTTACAGGCAGAAATATACTTTTTGTTGTTGTTGTTGTTGTGGTAAATTAACATCTGTATTGCAACAACCTGAAGGTGTTTATCTGCTGTATGCAATTCCATATAAATCAGAGTCCTTTTGTTGCCCTATGTGTAACTTCTGTGGAATAACTGTCCATAAACTTCTCAAAATCCATTGGCGTAGGCCTGACCTGAAGGAGGTTATCTGTGAATCTACAAACTCCTCTGGTGCAGCTGGAAAAGCTCGTATGTCCCAGGAGAGGAAGAACTGCAATTCGCAGCCCTCACCGATTTTAGCTGCTGGAGTGTACGTGAGGTCTGTCAGGTGCCTGGAGGCAATTGCAACCTCTGCTGGAGGATTTCATGCAACTTACAGCTCCTGTCAGGCACCTGAAGGTAACAGGGATCCTCCTGGGTCACTCACAAAACCTCTGCTCCCACCTGACCCAGCTGCATTTTGGCTTAGGAGGTCAGGGTCCAGCACCTGAGAAACCATAGACCTCTACCAGCCCAGCAAGAACAGTATCGTTGTCCTTTGTGGGAGCAAAGCAGCTCTGGCACACAGCCTGCCAGCATCAGACATGCATTTTCACCCCCTCCAAAAGTACGGTCATCTCCCCAGGGATGTTACCTGGTGGGATATTACCTAGGGAGAGGGAGGGACCAGTACGGAAGGCCCTGGAATTCTCAGTGCGCTGAAACATGATCATCGGAGGTTCACAATTAAACTTAAGGGAAAGCAGGTTTCATAGAGACTTTTCTCTAAAGGGCCATCTTCAAAAGAAACAACAGGGATCCTGGCAGCTGGAGGTTTGATGAAACTCTGTCACACATGTCAGCTGTACATGTTAAGAGACTGATCAAATGGTTTCATTCCTTTGAGGTTTCATTTCTGCAGTCCCTGTGAAAACACCTTCATCTTCCACACGGTAGCTACTGAAAACTATCTTAGGCTAGTGAACTATCCTAAGTAACTGTCTGCTGAGACATTAGGTTTTTCTTTCTTTACTTCTAGGAAAATATTAGGGGAGGAATTAATTTAAAATACGTTCTAAAGCAAGGAACCTACCAACCTGGCTGCTATCCAAACTGTACTATCTTTACTACCACACGTCTCATGCAGATTGCTCCATCCTCTGCTATTTCTCTAAGAACTAGTAAACAGATAACATATGCGAGAGACTTGCCTAACGTCATTCTCCAGCAGAAATCCAAAGGGAGCTATATATCATGCTTTGTTTTCTACCTAAAGAGGAGGGACATTTCTTCTGCCTCTGCCACACTGGGCAGGGCAGGGGCTTCAGGGGTCCCCACACGCTTCAGCCAGAGACGTGCTTCTGCGGCTGCCCCCTCTCCACAGCAAGACACGGAAATATTCACCATCTGAACAAGGCCAACAGCCATCACAGACTCTACTCTCACATCTGTAATACATACGCCTATTTCTAAAGGGGGGAGACACGTATTTCAGTATTTGCAGGTGCCACTCACACTTGTGATTAGAAACAGGGCTGCAGGAACTCGTTAAGCAAGCAGGTGTCTTGTCAAAGAAGAGTTATTTAAAAAGAAGATTCTACACCATTCCCAGAGCAAAGAGCTTGATCAGCTGCACGTGGAGCAGCAATAAGAGCAAATGGAAATGAACTGGGGAAAAAAAAAGAAGAATGATACATTTTTTGGTTTTCCTAGTGCTGTTTATACCATGGAAATGCAGAACAAATTTAAACCTAGCATCACTTTAAAACTGCAGATATTACCCAGAGGAAAGGAGATAACAGAGAAAATGAGTTAATATATTTTTGTCAGTAGTACCAGAAAAATCAATTAAAAATGCACACACACATGAAAGAAAAAAAAAAAAAGAAAAGAAAAAAAAAGGCCAGACACCTTTGGCCATGGAAAGTGGACGAAACAAAACTACCAGTGGCTGGAAATCCTGGGGGAGGTGGTGTGTGTGATCAGTCCCAGGTTGTTCTTTGTAGCGGTAATCTTGCCCCCAAAGATAAATTCCATGTTAGGCTGCCTGAAGTAAACCAGCCTACAGGGGCATTTTGCTCACTTTATAAATAAAAACCTAGCTAAAAAGAAGCAGTGAAATCCCCTGCCTAGGTTGCAGCCTGGGTGAGAAAGCAGCTCTGGCTGCCTCCCGGAGCAGGGCACATGCTGCCGCATGCTTGCCTTTTGAAAGCAATTAAAACCAGTATCTGCCCAGTGCGAGGCAATTCCAACATGTATGTCACCATATGCATGTCTGCTTCACCATCAGCATGTATGGCTCGTCATCTGTCTGCTCTGAACAATAACTGGTAGGTTAGCAGCCTTTTCACTTGTAAATGTAAATATTGTATGTAGAACACAATATTTGAAATACAAAATACAGTGTTATTAAGACAGCACTCACACATCAATTCTTGTGTGACTATAATTTGTGAAATGCCTTAGGAGAGGCTTATAAATAAAGTATAAGGTGTTATTATGAAATACATTTTAACCAAATGCACAGAAATGTCTCATTCCTATTGAAATCAATAGCAAAACTCCCACTAATTTCAGTGGTAAAAGGAGGAGACCCTTGGAAATTGCTGTTATGCTGAGCAATACATGACAACAGATTTCAGTCTTCGTAATACAGCTCGAGAAGTAGAAAGGGGATGAAAATGGGTAACGGAGGCTGCTGAGAGCACGCTGAAGGTTTCCATTTCCCATCTGTGCGGCTGGTAGCGGTGCCTGGCCAGGCGGCACGTCCCCACGCAGCCGCACGCAGCCTGTTTGCAGCGGTGCCCCAAGGCGGGCTGAGTGCTGGGCTGCTCCAGGGCCTTGCCTGGCCCCCAGCAAGCAACCAGGAGCTGGCACCAGTGCTCAGGCGTGGGAGCCCAGCACGCCGGGCCCCGCACCCCAGCCACCCTGGGGAAAAGGCTCTCGACAGGGCTGCAGCCGCACGGCGCAGTGCGAGGCTGCCCATGGCCCGCAGAGCCCCCGGCACGCACGGCAGCAGCTCTTCCAGGCAAGCAACGCTCTGGGGACCACACGCCCTGACTTCTTCCCGATGTGCAGCCAGCCAGGGACGTTTTCCTGCCGACCTCCTTCCATAGGGCATAGTAATGAGCCAGTGAGCCAGAAATGTCTCCTCTCCACCGCGGCTAGCTAGCCTGTCACCAAAATAAGCTCAAGGTTCATCTGCACATGCAACCGCTCCGTAGCGCGGCTGCGACTGCAGCGGCGTGGGCTGCAGGAGGCTGCAGCCCCTCAGAAGGCTTCAGAGGGGCTGGGGATGGCTCGATGGAGGCCACCAGCGGCTGGGCTGCAGGCGGTGGAGCTGCAAGGCTGGGAAAAGCCGGGAAGGGCAGGGAAGAGCCATGGGGAGCTGCCTCTGCTGGCATATCGGCACCTGCAGAAATGGCAACCACGGCACAAAAGCTCTCGGGGGAGGAAGGGATGGGAAGCTCATTTCCATTCCTGGTTGAGCAGAAGTTGGCATTTAGATAACAAACTACATTAGTAGGTATAAACACATTAAGTGGCTGTATAAATGCTGCGTTTGTACCTGTAATTAATTGTTCCCAGAATCGATTTAGCTATGCGAGAAGGGACCTGCCTATTTGTGGTGTTTAATACGATCTATCTGTATCTTACAAACTTCGAATGTCCCTGTGCATGTCTGATAAAAATATCTATAAATTAAAAAAAAAAAATAATCCATGCTTCATTAACATTTGCTAATCGATGGCTTCCAGGTAATTAAAACTACTGAATGCTGGTATAACAAATATACTTACAACTGACCAGTATCAATTAAAAAGGAAGATTTTAATCTAATCTTTTTTGCACATTTTTGCTTGGTTTGGGCTCTTGATTTTGTTATCTGTTTGTCTCGTGCTTTGAGCAAAGCTGCTCTTTGTCCCTAAAGGATTCAGAGTTTACGTGCATTTAATCTCATCTGCAGCGTTGCAGCTACCTCAGCACCGCAACTCTGCTACTCCAAGTTTACAGTGAAGCGTTATCTGCGGTGACAAATATGCCAAAAGGGAAACATACCCAGCCTAGATAGTATCTTTGCTTTACAAAGGCTGCTTGTGATGCCTGTGCTTTGACTCAAAACTCCCCGTGCATTGGCTTTTTAATCATGAGATCCCTTTTTCAGCACAGCATCACAAGTAACAACTGCACCACAATGAGCCAGCTTCATAGATATGGGAATGTTTAGATTTCCCTGCCAGTGACTAAAGGCCTTTAGCTTTCACTAGCCAGTCCCAGCTCGCATTGTTGTTGCCTGTTGATTTGTCTTCTCTCATTATTCCTTGACATGCAGCTCTCCACCCACGCCCACACTAACAACCCTCACACAAAGCGCATTGAGGTATTAACCAGGTTACAAGTTCAATGGAAAATTACACTAAGATTATGCTGTGTGGCAATATAAAGGGATGGTATTCACTCTCCCCAAAGAGCTTGTTAAAAACACAGCTGGTTTGTGGGGTTTTTTTTTCTTTTTAAGCATCCTAACAAAACAATTTTTAGCAGTCAGACATGTATATTTGTGTGTATATGTGTCTATACCTACTTTATGTATAATTACAACAGATAGACACGGGCATGCATCGCGTCTCCACCACGGACTGGCACTATGCAAACTCCCCGCTGGAAATTCTGCTGGATTCTGGAGTTCATTTAGAGCGTCCCCAGAAACCCAAGCTAAATAAACAACCTCCTCCTGCTCTCAGCTGCAATTAGATACATGAACCTATCTTCTTTTTGTTAGCCCAAATTACAGGCTAGTGGAAGGGCTGAAAGTCTATAAAAACTTAAGAATCCCTCCTGATTGAAAACTCAAAATAAATTCAAAATAAAACTTAATGAGATTAACCTAACACAGTAACAAAATTTGCAACACCACACTATAAGGTTAAAAAGAAAATAGTATAATAAAGGAAATACAAAGGCTTTGGCATGGTTTTTACAATCAACAATGGTTAATTTTGATATGTAGTTGTGAACAACTTCAAAACACTTAAGTTTAAAACTCTTGCAAGCACTTTTAATTGATTAGGAATGAATTCTAGATGCACAAAAATGATTGGACTGTGAACAGTAGTACAACTATATCTAAGAACAATTAACTCTTTCCGACCAAAAAGAAACGTATGATGCATGAAAATGTGTATAAAACATCTATAGAATATTCTTGTCAAATATAAATGAAATTAACTTTATTATAGAAATCATTCTGGGAGATTTCTAGGGAAGACAAATACTTACATTTCGACATAAAACAAATCGGATTATATCGAAGACACAATCTACCTTTTATCTATCAAACTCTTTTCTTCATCGAAGTTCTCTCTTTACCCCTGTTTGCACATAGCTTCAGCCGTTAACAACCTTTGGAAATACCAACAGATATTTTTCTTACATAAATCTAGTGCGTATTGTTCCAGGTTTAATTATATGCAATGGAATGATACAAACTTGGAACAGCAATCCATAATCTATGAACAGATTGGTAGAAGTATTCGATATATCTTGATAAAACTCTTAAATTCGTGGCAAAGCTTGTTGATCATGGCTTCTTTTTTTTTCCTTTTCTTTTTTTTTTTTTTAAACAACTTCATGACCAACACAGATCAAACATCCATCCAGTCTACATTGTTCTTTTTTTTTTTTCATTATAACATACAAATGCCCATTTACAAATAATACACCAAAATGAATAAAAGTTTGGATACCAAAATGAAGATTTGTTCCAACTGATATAATGCCTTCAGTGTACAAAGGTCCGTGTGAAAGTCTTTTCCATGTGTTATAGCATAGGGCACAGTTGCAGTACAGAAGTACTCTGAGAGCCATTCTTCCTTTATAAAATACTGCTGAACATCCAACTGTTGTCCATATAGTCATTTACAGAATTAACACATGTTTTACTGTAATCTTGGCCAGTATTGAGACATATCAGGTTCACTGCCAGGAACTTGAACTGGAACTGACACTCCAGGGGAAATGAGACCTGAAAATTGAGGGGGAAAATGGATATTTTAGTTTTTCTATACCTAGCACAATTTTTTGCTTTATAGTTTCATATATTTGTGCTTGTGTTCTGGTATTAAAGCTTGCCATCTACCAGCCTGCAGAGTCAGGTGGTGAGGTGGGTATATTTTAAAAAACTGTGCACATCTCACTGATTTGTTGTTATAAATAAACTGTCATGCTTTGAGATAAATGCCAGAGCTTCGGCTCGTTTGTATCAGTTGGGAATTCAGCCCAAAATACACTGAGCATTTCTATTCTTTTAAAATGTATCTGGCTTGCTCCTGCTTACACTGACACTTACCCTTTTATACTCTGTTTTGCCTTCTTATGCATAGGTTAATATTTCTACAGGTTACCTGCCTTCTCAAGAACTTCAAATCGTTAGCAAAAAATAGCCTCTGACAACAGACACGGTAAAAACACCCCTAGTCCTGCAAACACTTTCATGTACACTGAACGTGATGGGTGTGGGTATCGCTGCTGAAATCTAACAGTGAAATAAATGCTGCTTTAGAAATCAAGTATACAGAGAAGATTTAGCAGGATGGGGGCCTCACTGAAGAGCTTTCCGCTGTAGCGCTATTCAAGCGACACCTCTGTTAATCAGCTGTCTTTCATCTACCCCTCCAGTGGCAGCTTAAAAATCAGACTTTCTGCTCTAGCCCGCAAGGTTACACATTTTCATCTTCCGCCTGATTCAGCAGCTACTAAACCCGACAGAGACCTCTCCCAGCATTGGGGAGAATTCTCCCGGCAAATACATGGGAAAAACCTGATGGCTGGAGCAAGGAAGCCACGCTGGCAGAAGGGCAGGGGGACTACGAGGCCACTCACCTGTGGAAGTGGTGCCAGAGGTGCCCATCGGCTGGCTGTTCATGTGTGTCTGCATGTGAGGAGGGGTGTATGTATCATAGCTCCGTCCATTCACCGATGGACTGGTGGGCAGCATGCAAGAGTAGGAGGAGGTCTGGCTGGGTACCGGGGGCTGTGGGAGCAGAGGATGAAAGAGCGTTAAGTATCGGCCAAGGTAAACACAGCGTTATGCTCTTCTGGACGGATGTGCCAGCCCTCAGAAGCAGCATGTGCAAGCCAAAACCAGCTTCAGTTTCAAATTCTGGGACCTAGATGTGAAGCCCTATGTAGGAGCTCAACCAAGAAGCCTCTTCCCAGAGGTTTTTTGGTCCACAGAAACAGCGTGGACAGTCCCCGCCACCTTTTCAAACACACTTGGTGAGCAGATCCCTACATCTAATGATGGCGTTACCTACCTAAGCCAAGGAACCAAAGCCTGAACACTGCCCTTGTTTGTACCTGGGCAGAAGAAAGATGTCTCATGCCATTTGCAGCCAGAGACAAGGCTGGCATCTCATCTCACATTTGGTGGTGTAACTAAAAACTGTTAGGGGTGTAACTAGAAACTACTCCGCTGAGGCACACGGACTGGTCCTGCATCTGCAAGCATGTTGTACGTGCACATGTAAGTGTGGGTTTGGGGTGACCCAGGTTCTGAAGGGGGATCAACGCACACATATGTGTGCGTTGATCCCCCTTCAGAACGTGGGTCACCCCAAACCCACACATACATGTGTGGCAATCCCCTGTCAGAGCCACAGTCACAGCAAACCCCTGCCAGCAGCATCCCAGGAGATCAGACATTTGCCTAAACTCCAGCCCCTAAAACCCTATCTGCTGGGGGGGAGAGCAGCTGGAGGCAGAGGGTGCCAGGGAGGCACCAAGCAGGAGCATCTCCCACTCCAGGGTGCTGGTGCAGCCTCAACACAGGGAGGCAACAGGGGAGCAGGAACCGGGATGAGTAATTCCCACTCCAAGTGCATGAGCCTCAACGA
Source organism: Falco naumanni (assembly GCF_017639655.2). Lineage (NCBI taxonomy): Eukaryota > Metazoa > Chordata > Aves > Falconiformes > Falconidae > Falco > Falco naumanni. The sequence goes on along the minus strand of NC_054063.1, from coordinate 12,343,103 downwards.
GTCCACACGTGTTTCCTCTGTCAGCACTTCCCTGACAGACACCGTCTCGAAAAATGCAAACAGCCTCGCTTACTGAGCACACACGCTGTGCTCTAGGAGAACCAGCAACGCGCCGTGCATCCGCAGGGAGATGCCAACTGTTCAGCTGCCAGATCTCCCACTCTGACATCGCGTGGCCATCCTCCCATGGTGGCCACATAGGCAGGACTTTCCAGAGCGGCTCACACATGCCAGGTCCCTGGCCCAGGTGCCCGGCAGCAGTGGATCAGGGGCCTCCTGCTTTCCCAAGGGTCCCCCTCCCACGTCAGCCTTTTGATCTTTTGTCATCTGCTACCGGGAATGGCGCCGCCAGCCTCCAACGTCACGAAATAGCGACCTAGCCCACGTCATTTCTTTCTGCAAACTTGCGAGACTCTAACTTTATTTGGTTAATTTTGGTTCAGCAATTAGTAACATCGTAATTGCCACGGCGGAGGAGTCAGGCTCTCTAATCTGCTCGCCTGTCTCTAGCAGTGGTCAATGCTGTGTGCCTCAGACAAAGCTGTAAAACTCCCGTAATTGGCCAGCACCTTCCTAGGCCAACCCCACCATTAAAAAAGGAGGAATTTTGCATCTGAAAGGTCTATAGAAACAGACCCCAAAGGAATAGATTTCTTCCTAACCCAGCTGGTGATCAGCTAATGCTTTCAGGCATGAGGATTGACAGCTCTTGCAATTCTGGCTTAGCTGGCATAACCACTGATGCTAATCACATCCTTCCCTCTCTCAGGTGTTCCTGATGTGCCGCCACCACATTACCTACACGGGGAAGGATGGATCCCTCTGGCAGCTTATTCAGGCAGCAATTTCCACAATACCGCATCAGTGAGTTCCATAGGTTAACCATGGGGTTGGTTTTTTTTTTTTCCTGAAAAGAGTTTTTTCATCCCAGAACTGCTGCCTTGTAAATTTGAGGACCTTTGTCTTTTAAAATTCAGAAAAAGCGCTTGTTGAGCACCAGGTCTTACAGCACCCTTCCCCTTGTGACCCTCTCACATAGGGCATCTTTTCAGATGCCAGGGAAGCCTTTGGTGCCAGGTTCCCTGCAGCGTGGTGTGGGTCTGTAACCCCCTGTCCCACAGAGAAAGGGCCCCCACCCATGCTGCTGCACCCCCCCAGGGGCCACTGGGTCCCGAGAGAGCGTCATGCCGTGGTGGCAGCGCCAGACTTACTTGCATAGGCAGGTTGTTGGCCATGGTGAAGCTAGGCATGGGCGGCAGCGCGCTGTACGTGTTTGTGAGCGCTGTGTCCGTTCTGCCCAACATGGAACCTGATGTGAAAGAGGAAACTATAATAGAATAGACAGATAGATGAACACATTAGTTTAACCGCAGTTACAATGGGCGATACAGTCTCAGAGTATCATTTTTTCCCCAAGAGGATGGATGAACGTGAGTGGGTTGGTGGCATTACCGGGGGTCGTTGGTTGCGGGATCGGCTGGTAAACACTTGTGCTGAAACTACTACTGATGGGAATGTGGCTGGGAGTGTTGCTGGCTTGTCTTCGCTGGTTCCTCAGCTTCTCTTCCCTTCTCCACTTGGCCCTTCTATTAGAAAACCACACCTGGAAACAGAGTGTTTGACAGATGTGAGTGACCCTACAAGGACTAGAGGTGTGGGGCTCCCCCCCGCCACCCCAGGCAGTGCTGATAGAAAGCTGGCTCACAGCACGGCAAAGCAGCATGCAAAAGCAAACCCCAGCTGTTGTAATTTTCCTGAAGGGGGAGATGGACAAATACCCGATCATAAATAGGGGCTGCCCTGTGCTCCAAGAAGCCAGGAATAGTAACCGTAAAAATAAGAACAGTTATAATTGCACAGCAATTCAGTACCTGTATTCTTGCCTCAGGCAGGTCTATTTTAGCAGCTAGTCTCTCTCTCGCAAACACATCGGGATAGTGGGTCCTCTCAAATTCTGCAGAAAGAAATATTGTTGCATTAGTTGCATGGAGTTAATGTGGCTGACCGTAAAATGCAAGTTGCTTCTGCTCTGCCTATGCTCTGACTGCTCTTAGCAAACGTTGTTGTAAAGGCAAAGCTGAGCTCTGTGTGTGTGCTGTGTTGGGAAGGAGGACCCCTTGCCTGCTGGGGAGTATTGCTAAGGGGGCAGGCAGGCTTGGGTGCAACGCTGCATCTTTCAAGCAGCAGTGAGGGCTTCTGCCTCCACTGAGGGGGTCCCCAAGGCAGCTCTGACCCTGTCACCAAGAAGCAAAATGGCACGTCGCTAAATAACAGCAGAAAATAAGAACAAAGATCTGCAGCGGGTCAGAGGCGAGGTGCGCCCAGGCCGGTCAGGGAAAAGGGCACCTGCTCCCAGCCCGGGGCTGCAGCAGCGCTGGGGATGGGCAGTGAGTGTGGGGGCAGGCACGGGGGGCTGTGCCAGCCCCAGCTGCCTGCCCTCGCATGGCGACATGGCACAGGCGGCAGGAGGAGGTTTATCTCCCAGAGAGGAGCCCAGGGTGTAACATTGATGTTTCGGTATGATCTGTGCCTTGAGTATGTCCCCTTTGAAAACCTTTTAACAGCTTCTCGGTGGATGCCACAGTCATCGATGAATATTTGGAGCTCAGTGAATAAAAGAGGACGGAGGGAGCCACGGACTTAAAATAACATACATATATATACAGGGCACATGAATACCGTGCTTCCGCTCAGCTCTTAATATAGCCAGGGCACATTTTGCTTTCCTCTCCTGCTTCACCCGTAGGAAAATGTCATTCACCTTTCTCCAGGGCTTCGATTTGCTCTTGGGTAAAGGATGTCCTATTTCTCTGCAGCTTCCTTTTCAGCTGGAGTCTCATTTGGGCCTCGTCTGAATCTTCTCCATTAGAGCTGATGGAGTTAGTGTTTTCCCCTCCTCCCTCCTGTTGCGGACAGCCATCTGTGGAACCGAGAGTGGAAAAGTGAAACGCAGGTACCCTTGTTTTAAGATCCCTATCAGAGAAATAAGGCAACTAGGTACAAGTTCAGCCATGTTTGCTGATACCCTCCCTTAAAAACCTCTCGGGTATCGAAGCGACACCACGCTAATGACACGGGTATCACAGAAACATTTCGGTTTCCAGTGTTATGATAAACATTGGAGATGAGGAATTCCAATCACCTGGTCTTAATTTCATTTTGTTTTCCCTCTGGAATAAAACCTGCATAAAAATACTTTTCCCCTGAAAGTGATTCTTTCCATGAATCGCTGCTGAAGTGCCATGGCAGTCTCCTCTGCCTGCTGCATTTATTTACCTATTGCTATATTTAAAATAGCAATGTTCAGTATTTCAGATTATCTATAATCATTAATTCCTATCTAATCAATTAGATGTTGATAGGTTTGCAGAAAATGCTATTAAGAAACCAAACCAAGCTTGTAATCTTTTTTAAAAAATATTTATCCAGTTTTTATTTGAATTCTGCACAGTCAATTTCATTTTAAAGGTTGTGAATTTAGAAGTGCCTGCATTGTTCTGCAGTTTTATTCAACTATTGTATGAGTGTGCATTGCCTTGACACCTATTACTGAGCACAGCTGTAATTATATCATCACCAAGAACAGGCTATAATTGCTGAAAATGGAATTTTATATTTAGATAAAAGGACTGTCCATTCTTTGTAATGTGTTGCACCAGAGAAAAGTAAGATTTCTTTTAAAATTTTAACATGTAATTTTAAAAGAAATAGTAGCGAGTTCGCTAACTAGCTAAATATGCTATTCTGCAGCTGAACGTTTGGCATATCATTGAAGTGGTACGTTTTTAATTAGGGCATTTCCACCACTTTTAATGTAATTTCTGTCATTAAACAGGGGAAAGTTTCATTGTGCCCCGCTTGCGGGCAGCGGCGGGGAGGCAGCCCGGGCCCGGCGGGGCTGGACGGGGACCCCCGGGCGCCGCGGCCCGAGGGCACGGGCGCTGCCGACGAGGCGGAGAAGTCCTTGTCCCCGACATTAGCTCTCCCTCTCCTTTCAAAGCATATTTTTCCAGGCGTTTTGATGTCGCATAAAGGGGGAGACGGGATGGGGGAACGCATGGGCTGCTTATGCTAATTCTCTTGAAAAGTTACGGCAAAAATAAATAGCGACACTCCCGCTACATCCTTTAAATATTGTGGGAAATCAACTTTAAAGTAATATCATTTATAATCGGCGAACAATGGCCCCGGCCTTCAAAGCTCGGGGGGAATTGTGACAGGATCTGGTGGGACCCTTTCAACCACTTTGAAATGTTTTAAAACCCGAACTTTCTCCCCCATTTAAACACGGGGATTCAGCGGCCGCGGTGACCATATGGGCGGCCGCAGCCCCATTGAGGCGGCCGGCGGCGGGTGAATAGCGGGGGGGGCCGCCTTTCAGGGCACACAAAGCCGCCGGGCCCGCCGAGGGCCGCCGCGCCGGGGCAGCCGCCCTGCCAAGCGCCGGTGGCAGCGCCGGGGGCCGCGCCCGCCCGCCGCGGGGCCGCCGTAACCTCCGCCACCGCCCCCATCCATCACTGTCCGCACGGAGCGGCCCGGGGGGCTGCCCCCGCGGGCCCGGGGCTCCCAGCGCCTGCCTCTGCCGGGGAGCCCAGGGCACCCCGGGGCCGCTCCCCGGGCCGCCACCCCGATTTCCCAACTGCTGCAGCCGCGGGTGCTCGCAGCCTCCTCGCTGCGCTCCGCGCTTCCCCCCCCATCCAGCCGAAAGTTTCACCTAAACTCGCCTATCACCATTTAAAACCCCGGCGACGGACAACTGAGATACTTCTTTTTAGAAAACACACACCCCCTTTTTTTTTTTATTTTAAAAGCCCCTAAAAGAAGCGATCTCAATAGGGCTGTTCCACCTTCCAGACCTAATCCGTAAGAAAGCGAGTGAATGTCCGTCCCTATTATCCTATAGCCAGACCATCTGACGCTGGGTATAGGATTTGTTTCCTGGAAAAAAAAAAAAAAATAAAAAAAAAAAAAAGAAAAAAAAAAAAGAAAAAAAAAGGGGGGGGGGGGAAAGACGCTGGGAAATAAAATCATTCCTTAGTTTCTTAGTGTCTTAATCAGTGAGGCGGAAAACAAGCAAAAAAAGATAGCAAACCAATTGCGGCACCTCTCAGCTATAGAGCTGGGATCAAAACATTGTAGCATCTGTTGAAAGAGAAAGTGTCTAAATCCTATAGAAGGCTTTAGTCTTATAAGAGAAGGGGGGGGGGGGGGGGGGGGGGGGGGGGGGAGATAAGAAACAGTGTCTCGGTGATCCCTAAAACCACTAAATCACTGGAGAATTTCTCCCGGATAGAGATGTCTCTTTTTGTTCTGTCAGCCCTCATGTATCCATTATTTTATTCACTGCTGCATGGCGTTTATCAGATTGAGACCATATTTGTACCCCTCTGAGACCTAACCTCGCCTTATGCTTTTTGAGTAATGGACTCTTAAAATCCAGTAACATACCCCTGCAAGGGAAAAACATTAGAGGGAGCATGAATATTCCAGAGGAAATCCATTTTATTAATTTTAATTTTACGATGCGGATGTTCTAAGTGCCTGCCTGCCTCCCCCTCGCCTCTCCTGGCTCCGCACCCCCGCACCTCCGGCCCCGCCGCTCCGCACTGCGCTATCCCGGCTGCGCTGTGGGAGGGGGGCTCCCGGGGTCCTCCCGCCCCTGCGGAAACTGCGCTCACCCCCACGCCACGGGAAGGGGTCACCACAAGCCCCCAGCAGCTCCACCGACACCTCCCCCACCTCCCCCGGGCACAGGCGCCTCCGTCGCAGCGCCGGCCTCCCGGCCCCAGGTGTGCCCGCACCGCACCGCGCGGAGCCGGGCCCGGGGGCAGCGCCCTGCGGCGGGGCGGGCAGGCAGGGGGGCGCCCCACATTTCTCTATTAACGCCTTTTCTGACAAAAAAAAAAAAAAAAAAAAAAGCCAAATACAACTGGCGGGAACGGAGAGCGCCCAGGCCGTTTGGAGCCGCACGGGCGGAAAGTGCGCACCGCTCCGCGGTGCGGCCCTCGGGTGCGAGGCGGAGAGGGAAGGACGGGGAGCCCCGGGGCCGCTGGCCCGGGGCAGGGGTGCGGGCAACGGGGCAGGGCAGCCCTCTCCCGGCCCCGAGCGCCGCAGGTAGGGGCGAGCCGGCGGGCGGCTGTCGGCGGGAGCCGTCCCGGCTCCGAGGGGGGACATCGGGCAAACCAAAATTTTAAAAAAACCAAACAACACAACAACAAAAAACACCAAAGTGGGGGTGGGGGGAAGCGAGGGCTCCGCTCTATCTTTCTAGTGTCCTTCATAGATTGTTTTCTTCTCTTAAAACTGACATGTCTAATTGGCAAGCGGTGCCATATCGTGTCCAGAGGTCTCCTGTGGAACATTTCTACAGCTGTCTCCTTCAACTAGACGCTTATTCATGTCGCCTTAATGAGAAACAAAACGATCTCTAATGAGCAATTACATAGCGACAGAATTGTTCCCATAACAAATTCTTGCGTGTGACAGAAACATCCTTTGTACCAGATATTCCGCACAGTTACCGATTTTTTTTTCCTTGCGGGGTGAAAACAAAAAGCAGGTTGTTGTATATAGACACCTCTTCTAAAGGACTGACCACAGCCAGGGAGAGCCGAGCCTCAACAGAGCCCGTATTCAAAAAAAGCCATTAACCATCTTAAGTATGTAACGTAACATCCCATTATCCTTCATATTATCCCCTTGTCATTCCTACAACAAATACCTATTAATCTTCAGGATAAACAGTTTCCTATATTTACAAAGTTGTTTCGGGTCCATTGAGGAGCAACTATAATCAGCCCTACGGAGATAGCTACCGATCTCCCCGGCTCCGCGGAGCCCGGCGCGGGCAGGCGGCCCGGGCGGGTGCGGGAGCCCCGGTTACCGGGCTGCTGGGCGAGGTTACGGACCAGCCCCGGAGCCCGCCCGGCCGCCGGCACCGCGGCGCAGCGGACGCGGCTTTGGCAGCGGCTGCGCCCGGGCTGCCCTGCCCACCGCCGGACCGGGGCCGGGGGCCCGCTGCCCGCAGTCGCCCCGGGAGGCGGCCCGGGGGACGCCCTCCGCCCCGCTGTCCCGAGGAACCTGCCCACCGCCCGTCGGGGAGCGGGCGAGGGGCACCCGCGTCGAGGCCGCCTCCGCCAGGCGAGGCCGAGCCGAGCCGGGCCGCCCCGGGCCAGGGAGCGGCGGCCGGGCTTTCCCTTACCTTGGGCGGGCTGCCCGGGTACCGAGGTGCCGGGGGTACCAGCCGGGCCGGGTGCCCCAGGTCCCCGTCTGCCCGTTCAGCATCCTTAGCTTGTCGTACATCCCGTCGGCACCCATCTGTTGCTTTTCGCTAGCCAGGTTGCGTAGGACTCTGTTTATCGACGACACCTGGAAGGCAAAGGACAGGAAAGGCAATGGTAGTGCGGTAACCCGCTCGCCGCCAGCCACCCGCGCAGCCCCCGCGCCCCTCCGCGCCCCCTGCGCGCTGCCGGCAGCTCGACCTGGGCGCAAGTCAGGGGTTCCCCGAGCGCCGTTTGTGCGCTGCGGCCGGCCCGCACCGCCGTGTCCCAGCCGCCCCGACTCGCGTACTGCTGGTGGTGGTGCAAACAAACAAACAAACCACGGGGGGAGGGGGGGGGGCAGAAAAAAAAAAAAAAGAAAAAATAAAAAAAAGGAAAGAAAGAAAAAAAAGCCCCAAACCCAACCCTGCAAAACCAGAGTGATGGCTTTGACTGATGCTCGCAGTCCTAAGGCGCCAGGCGCAGGGGTGACCCGCATTTTTTTATTTATTTTTTTTTTCCCTCCTTAAAGGCATTTGTCAGATTCTGTATGAAAAAATGCGTCTGACCCTGCCACATGCAAATGATGTGAACCTGCTATCCTCTCATCTGATACCAAAACAAAGGAAGAAGAGGCTCGCTAGGGCTACCCAGCATTGTAAACGGCACACAGGAAGGTTTTTTTCATGAACTTACACTGGGTATATTATCGTTGGTACAGACCCCCTCTGATAGTAATCTGTCTCGAATCTCCCACGCAAAGATGGAGGGGCACTCTCGTTTATACTGCGCTATTTTGCTTACAACTTCTGGAGTCGCTACTCTCGGTTTACTACCTCCGATTGCCCTGGGTCTGATGGAGCCAGTTTCGTAATACCTGCCCAAAATTTTACTCACACATCCATTCGACACCTGGATAGGGAAGCGGACAGAAAATCACATTATTAATAATTTCAAGACAAAAATAAAATTGTTTAAGTATGCATTAAACAATGACAAGCTTACGTTTTGATTGTCCAGCACTTGGACTTTTGCATCTGCATGGGTCTATAACACAAAAATATACCTTAAATGGTATGAGAACTTACTTAGAGAGTCTTTTTTTTTTCTTTAAAAAAAAAATACATTCGTGGCCCTACCCTCTACAAAAGTGATACTTTAAAAACATTTGGAAGAAAAAAAAATCTGGTCAAAACGTAATTCTTTCAGTATCAATGTTAAAATACGCCTTTAATGCGAACAATAGCTAAGTCAGGCTAGTCTCCATCGTCCTCACTGCTCTCAGAAGAGTATTTGCGGGGGACAGGGTGAGTGAGGGTTATCCAGACCTACACTTACAAAGTACCCCTGAGCTGCGCCAGATCGCGTTAGTGTCCGTAAAGACAGATTCCGGGCTAAAACAGCGTGGCTTTGAGGGGGGGTGGGTTTGTTTTAATTTATTTTCCCCCTTTCCCTCTCTCTCTCTCTCTCTTCCCTCCCCCCCCCCTCTTTTTTGTTCCTTTTTGAAGAAAAAAAAAAGAGTAAAAATAATTAAAAAAAAGGCAGTAAGCCACGCCAAATGCATACAGATCTTACAAAATCATAAGTAAATACGGGAGGGGGGGAGGGGGGAAGGAAAGGAAACTGAAATTATGCCGAGCCGTATAATTCAGTTTATTACAGCGAACTAACTGTAACGAGAGTGCAGGTTACCACCGGATGGAAATAAAGGGGAGCGAAAAAAGAAAAAAAAATTTAAAATATTTTTAAAGGTAGATAGATATATACGCGTCGAAAGGTCTATTTGCAGCACCAATCAAGCGGCTGGATGGTTTTATTAGGCTGGAAGGCGGGTGGTGGTGGCGGTGAGGGTGGGAGGGTGGGTGGGTGTGGGGGGTAGCGCCCGGGCGGCCAGCGGTGGGCACAGCGGCTCTGGAGCGGAGCGAGGACGGGGGCGCCGCCGCCTTCACCTGCAGGATCCGGGAGATGTCGCAGGGCCGGGCGCCGCTGTGAGCGAGTTCCACGATCTTCTGCCGCGTGGAGTCGGGCAGCGGCCTCCCGTTGACGAACACCCCGCCGAGCTGGTTCACGCCGCTGTGACCTGCGGGAAGCACAGCGCCCACCATAGCACCCTCCGCTCCCGCCCCGCGCAGCCACCGAGCGCCGCTCCGCGCCCCGCCGCACAGCACCGCCGCTCCGAGGGCACCGCGCCCGGCCCCGCCGCGCCCCAGCCCGCCGCTCCCCGCCTGCGAGCCCCCAGCCCCAGCAATGTTCCGGGCTGGATCGCCGTGGGTAGCTTCCTTCCCCCTTTTTTTTTTTTTTTTTTTTTTAAATCCTTCCTCCCCACCAAAAGAAAAAAAAAAAAAACCCAACCGCAACCCCAACCCCACCAAGCCTGCCAGCATCCGCACCGCCGAGCGCGCCTCGCCACAAGCAAGGCGAGGGGCTGCCTCGCCAGTGCCCGACCTGAAGCTCCAGGCTTTGGAGGTCTCCCTGGAGAAGCTCCGCGCTACGCGTCTCCGCTCTCCTCTCTTTGGAGCCTCCTGATAAATTGACTCCAAGAGCCCAGGCTTCTTAGCAATAAATAAGCTCCAAATATAGAAGAGGGGGAAAATATGATGAGCCTCTCTGACATTTGTCTTTAAAATAAAACTAGCTGCACGTCAAGTTTGAGCTTAATTTCTGGAAATAGGCGGAAGTCGCCCCGGATCATGCATGGAAGGCTAATTGAAAAGATCAGTTGGAGCACTTGTGGCAGGCGTGTCACTTTATGACAGTACTCTGCTTTTGAAAATTGCATCGTCACGACAAATAGTAGCATGATAAAACGACCCTTTCTGTCCGCATTTGGATATCACTCAGACTAGATTGAACTCTACTCGCTCTCCCTCCGAGGGAGGCTGCGGTTTGAGGTAGCCGGGGGCTCTGCGCGGACACAACCGAGGGGGCGCGCTCCCCGCGCAATGGATTCAAAGTGACATCGGGGCTGGGGAATTTGCCGCCCCGGCCCAGCAGCGCGGCCGGCGCCGCGACCTGCGCTTCCCACCGCGGGGAGAGGAGCCCCGCGTCCCTCCCCGCCTGCGCCCCGGGGGCGGTGGGCTGCGGCCCGGCTCGGGGCGGCGGGGAGCGGCCGGGGGGCGCAGTGCCTCGGTGCTCCCCCCCCCCCCCCCCGCTCCAACTCCCCCGCCCCGTCCCCAGCCCTCGCCCCCCCTTCCCGGCCTCGTGAATGCGTGCGGGGAGCCCATTTCGGGGGCGGGGGGACACACGCTCGCCGACATAAAAAATGGCAGCGGGGAAAGCAAAATCAAAGTTTCACTTAAAAGGTTAAGCCTTAATCATTATATAATTTCCCTGGAGAGCGGTGTAGATCTCGCCCAGTGGCAATGATTATGCGCCTTGTATTCTATTGCTAGTCATCTAATAGGAAAACATATGGTGTCAATTTGGATGCTCTGCACCATATACACCCAGGAGTTATTAACACAAAGCCTGAAGAGCCCGCCGCGACCTTTAAACAAAATAAAGGCTTCACCCGAATGATATCTTTTCTGCGTTTTGCAGTGGCGATCCCAAACGGCCGAGTGCAGGCATCCCCCATTACCATAAACCCCCGGCACGCCACGGCCAAGGGCAGCCGCCGCCGCCCCGCCAGGCGCAGGTGATGCCCTCCCCGGGCTGCTGGGGCTCGGTTTTATCTCGGGATAAATGAAAATACATCGCACGGACACGCACGCCCCGGAAAAAAAAAAAAAAAAAAAAAAAAGAAGAAGAAGAAAAAAAAAGAGAGAAGGGAAAAAAAACCCCAAACCAGCCAAGACCAACAAAACCACCAACAAAAAGCCAGCTCCACCCGAGGTTTCCTGAGAAACCCCCAAAACCTGTGTTTTTCCAGATGCTTCTCACACGGGGACACAACTTCTTCACCGGTTCAACGGGGGGATGATAAAGGGGTCCCGGAGCCGTGCATCCCCGGCGACGTCCGGGAGAAGCACGGGGGGGGGGGGCCCACCGCCTCGCGCAAGGGCCGCGCAACTCGGCCTGCGCTCCTCGCAGCTGCTGCCCCGCGCAAGATAAGCGCGCCCGCGGGGCCCCAGCGTGGAGCCCACCCCACGGAAGATCCGCGTCCCGAGGAGATGGGGCCTGCTCATGGCTGGCTGGGACCTCAGCCCCGGTCCCTCCCGACCTCCGCGCAGCCCCTTGCGCCGGAGTGCAGGGAGAGGCCGCTCCTCGCCGGCCACCGCGCCCGACCCCGCTCCCCTGCGCTCCCGCGTTGGGCGAGTGCCTTCCCCTCTGAAAGCCGCGCAGGCCCCTCGGCCAGGTCTTAAACGACATCAGCAATAACAACAACAAAAAGGCCAAAAAATATTAATAATCCATAAAATACATCAGCAGCACCGGGAAGCAAATAAACCCAGGAGGTGGCGGGGAACTGCACCTAGCGCGGAGCCGCTGCTCCCTGCCCAGCTCCCTCTGCGGAGCAGGGAGGACACACGGCAGGGCCTGGGCCACGCACCAGGCGAGCCCCGTCGGCCCCGCAGCCGTGACAGCCCTCCCGGCCCCGTCCACGCCGCCCCCGACGGGACCCGCACCTCGACGGGGCGGGCGGCGCTCCCGGCAGCGCAGGGGCCACCGCGCCCGGCGGAGCCGCCCCCCCCCCCACACACCCCCCTCCGCCCCGGAGCGGGCCCTCGCCCCCAGGCTGCCTGCCCGCTCCTGCGCGCCCGCGGCCGCCCCCGCCTGCCCTCCGCGGCCGCGAAGGGGCGCGGAGTCACTTACTGTTCTGCATGTTGGGCTGATAGAGCAGTATCCCACGGGGCTCGCCTATAGCAGTCTATCAGTGATAAAATAGGCGTTAATCAGGGGAGGTAGTGCACACGGTTAAGCTGCAGAGAGGCTAATATCTCACAGGCTTACTTTGTTATCCTTAGGCGTCTTCCCCCGATTAGCTTAAGGATTTGGGGGCTTTAATACCTCAGGGCAAAAAATGTACATATGCATCCCTAACACGCGAAAAAAATTAAGAAAAGCAACCCGCCAAGTGGTTTCTCGTTTTAATTGCATGCAGGTGGCGTATTGCCTCGTCGTTAGTGCCCTTCGCTGAGGTGGTGTATTAAGTGGAGTGACAACAATCACAAAGAGAGTCCGAAGTCATGTTTTTAAACTTGCCTGAAAGCGGGGTGGACTGTCCTCTCATACAATTTAGGGACTCGCACATCTGCGTGTCACTAGTTAAAGTCTTCCCTCTAGGACAAAGCAGAAGAAGTACATTAAAAAGTGCGGAGCGACGCCGGGAAGGTGTGTGCTGTGCGGGGCGCGGAGCAGAGCGGGGCGGGCGGCGCTGCGCTGCGCGGGGGCTGCGCGGGCACCGGCGGAGGCGGGGGGGGTCTGTGTGTGTGTGCTCGGCCGGCTGTCCTGCCTGCTGGGAGCGGGGCTCCATTTTTACCTCCGGGTATTTTCTCGAGTTATTTTTTTTTTCCCCCGCCCTTTCCCCGCGGCACTAGCAACTTTTTCTCCCCCAAACTCCCCGTCTTGTGATTAACTTCTTTTTTGGTCTTTAGATCTTCCCCTTTTTCACTGTACTGTGACACACGCTGTCTACCTCGCCTCACTGCTTTAAAAAGTAAGAACAGGAGGGGGTGAGAACTGTTAAACAAAGCCTACAGAAAGCGAACAATGGCCTCCATTCTGCTCCTCTACCCAAACCCCGAGTGCAGAAACCCAGGCTCCTTAACCGGCCGCGCAGCTTCCCAACTCAACGGACCAACAACCCTCCAACTTACAAAGAGCAGAGAAACAAGCCCCTTCTCCCTTCATTAGTGCCTGCCTTGACCCAGCGCCTGGACAGTCCCCAGCGCCTTTTTCTCTCCCCCCCCCTCTTCCCCCCCCCCCCCGCTCCCTCCCTCTTTCCCCTGCTCCCTCTCTCCTCCTCTCGCCACCTTCCCTCCCTCCTCCCCCCCCCCCCCCCCCCGGGCCACTTATTTATTTATTTATGCGTCCCCATGTATTTATTTGAAATCGTCGCGGGTGAAAATGGAAAAGTAATTTCTCGTTATAAATATCTGGCGGTAATTGTGTTACTGGTGCGAGTTGTTAGGGGTTGTAAAAAGATACAACAGCTCAGTGGGGTGCTCAATTGGGGAGGGACAATTACAATAAAGAGCCCATTCAAGGGGGTTGCTAAAAAAAAGGAGGTAAAATAATGAAATAGTCGCAGCCTTCATTTTCTCTCCCTTTTTTTTCGCCTAAAAATACTCATTCTCTTTCTTTTGCGCCTATAATGAATATTAATTTTACTCTTCCTGCATATGATGGAGAATTCAAAGAGGCACGTTTCCCCATTCAGGACTAGCCACGGTATAATTTATTAAGTAGCTTTTAGTAATCTTAAATCCATAAAAATAAACATCAAACAAGTACTTTCTCGCAGCATGAAGACTTTAGCTGGTAAATATTTACTGCTCTTTGGAGAGCTACCTGATTAGCAACAGAGCAAGCTACACTGTACTTCAATGGAGACGTGGCGATATCTCCTTCAGCTGAGCTGAACGTGAAGCCATCCCTTTAATACACCGAACACGTCTGCATAGACACACACCGAAAGGGAAACCCACTTCTCCAGACACAATTTCCTCACATATTTCACGCACAACTCGTAAACGTGGGGCCTACGGGGTTAAAGAAGCCATCCAGCAAGCCACCATTACAATTCCAGCCCTCAGCTCTGCCAACACGGACCTCAGAAATGAGAATGAGTGGATTTAAAAGAAAGGGGGGGATGGAAAAAAAAAAAAAAAAAAAAAAAAGAGAGGGAGAAAAGGAGGGGGGGGAAAGCCACGAAACAAAAGCAAAGCAAACCCTAAACACAGCCGAAAGCATTTTACAATAGAGGGCGAGGGCAGGCGAGTGCTGCAGCAAGGTGAGGGGAAGCGAGGGGGCTGCTGGGCTGCTCTCCACCACCCCCCGGCCCAGCCCGGCCCGGCCCGGCCGCCCCCGCCGGCCCCGCAGCCACACGATCGCAAACTCGCCCCTCTCCTGCTGTAACCCGCACCCGCTGCTCCCCGCAGGGACCTGCGGACCCGCACGGCTCCCCAGCCGGGAGGGGAATGTTTGTCCTAATAGGCCCGGCCTAAGCTGCCAGTCGGTTTTTAATCTCGAAATTTTGCTATCATCTGACGGCGGATAGCTTCCCCCCCCTCTCTCCCAGTGAAACCGCAATTAGACATTAAGATGACAAACTTTCGCATTCTCGGGGCAAATGAGAGAAAGATAAAAACGAATCGGTTCACTATTAGGCGTTGGAAAAGGTCAGCAGCTATAAACATTTATTGTCAAGGGCCACTTTTATTATTTTATGTCCCTAAAATGGAGAAGATGCAGTCACTTTTCGTCTCTAGGACGTTGCTGTCTTTTTCCAAAACGGCCTCTGCCAGGTACATTTAATCATTCGAGAAAGTTTGTTTTTAAACTTTCCAGAAATTATTCCTGCCCTGCGCGTCCATGTAACACCTCCGTGCAAAGCGTTACAAGGTTAAATTCAAATCCAGATTTTTTTTTTTCCAATTGCACTTGCGAGGGAAAAAGGAATCAAGTTTATTGTTGTGCTTCCCAGGAGCAAATGAGTAAATCTTTTTTTTTTTTTTTCCTTCCCTACAGCGAAGAGTTTGCAACTTCTTAAAAAAAAAAAAAAAAGGCTTTGCTATAGTGGGGGCATCGCAGGGCTGGGGGATCAAAGGGGTGATGAAGTGGCTCTTGCAAAAATAAGCGAGGTTAGTTCTTTTTTAAAGAAAAAAAAAATTTTTTTTGCAGCATCTCGATTTAAAAAGGCAGGAAAAGGGCTGCCCGAGCGGGGAGCGGGGCGCGCCCGGCGCGGCGGAGGAACAGGGCGGTGCGGGGCGCCCGGCGGGGCCCGCGCTGCGCGGTGCGGGCGGCTCCGCGCCCCCGGCGCTTCTCCCGCGCCGGAGCTGGGAAAGTTGCCGGCACTAGGGACAAGTTGGGAGGATCCCCGGGTGGCTGATTAAAGCTGACAGCCCTTCAGCTCCGCTCAGCTCCCCGCCTGTACCGCGCCTGGGAGCTGACTTGGCCTAGGATGTGACTATATTTTTTTAATTCCCACACACACTCCCACACGCAACTCTCTCGGCTACTCGCTCCCTCTTTTTCCCCCACCACCACGGGTGATCCTCGGCTAACCGACACCGCGGGAGCACAAAGCAGAAGCCGCGGACGCCCCCCCCGCCCCCGCCCCGGGGTAGCGAGGCGCCGCTCCCCTCCCTCCCACGCGGCGTGGCGTGGGGCCGGAGCCCGCGTTGGGTCCCGCCGCCCCGGCGAGCTGGGGTACCGGCAGCACCGACAGCACGGGCACCGGCGCTTGTGGTCTCCCTGCCCAGCCAACGCTGCGTGGGAATTACTGCTGCTGGTGTTGGCAGTGGTTTCCGAGTCAGATGCTTTAGCTTTTCCAGAGGACACGGGCTCATGTGAAAGGCAGAAAGTTTGTGAGCTCCTGGGCTGGAAAGTTCCCTGGGAAGCTCTCCGGAATGCAAATGGGAATATGAGAGAGAGAGAGAGTGAGAGAGAGAGAGAGGAGGGGAGAGAGCGAGCCCTGCCTAAATATTAAAATGCAAGGAGGGAGAAGTTGGGACAAGAAATGAGCACTCACCTTTATGAGGCATCCTGTCTTGTTGTCAAAGCTCCTGTCAATAGTTTAAGAGCGCACTGATTTGAAATGATGGTGCTTTAAAAAGAGTTGCCAGCAAAATAGTTTTTCTCCACTGAAGCTGCTGGTTGTATGATCTTGAATTCCTGGGAAGGAGACAGAGATTGACAATAAAATGGGCTGTCAGTGACTGGAGAGCGAGAGATAAAAGAATGTGTGAGTGAAGTGGGGAGAGAGAGACAGAGCACACCTATGCTGATTGGTGATGGTTCAAGTGTATTAATGTATGTGTGCCTTGGTCTCTGCCTCGCCTCCACTGCTCTTCACTGGCCCATTAGCAAAGCCTGACCTCTGTCATCATCTTCCAGCAAAACACTTCCTCCCTGCGCCTGAACCAGAGCGGGAAATGCGGCCGAGCCGGGGCCGCCGTTCAAACCCACTAATCACTCCACAACATGCAAATGCTCCGCTCGCTCCCACACGAAATATTGCCGTATGCAAAGCGCCGCCAGCGCCTCCCCGCCGCCGATTGGCCGCCCGCCGCCCGGCCCGGCTCAATTGGCCCAGCCGTTTGAATATGAATGCGCTGGGCCCGGCTCCCGGCTCCGCGCTCCGGCTCCGCGCCCGCCGCCCGCCCCGGCCCCGCGCTCCGCCGCCGCCGCCACCGCGCCCGGCCTCCCCCCGCGCCGCCGCCGAGCCGGGGACCGGCGCGTTCTCAGGTCGGGATGGGGGAGGGGGCCGGGGGGGAGGGGGGGGCTGCGGCGGGGAAAGGGCGGGGGGGGAGGTCAATTTGCATTTAAACAGTTCGCTCCGGTCCGACAATGGAGATAAGGGGAAAATAACATTCAAATGGTAAAGACATAAATATTTGGGAGACAGGCGCTTTGTGAGGGCCGGGGTCCCCAGGCCGGCAGCCCCCCTTCCCCGCTCCAGCGCCGGGGAGCGGGAGACGCTGCCCGGCCGGCAAAGAGCAGAGCAAATACACCATTTACTTTGTGCATTGAGGGCTCTTGTGAAAGGCCCTGAAGAGTCCTTTACCAAACACTCACACAAACTTCTCCCACGTGCCATTTGTTGACTAAGGGCTGCAGGGCTGGTTTGGGCTTTTTTTTTTTTTCGTGTTGTTGTCGGGGTTTTTTTTTCTTTTTTTTCTTTTTTTTTTTTTTTTAAGACACATGGAGGCGGGGGGGCCCGGCAGGCTGCGGCGGGCGCTGGGCAGCGCCGCCGCTTTGTGCTCGACGGCTGAAGGGGCTTCCCCCCCCCCCCCATCCCCCCCCGCCTTTCGCAAAGGGACCCCCTTCACTGGCTGCCAGAAACTCAAGGGGGAAAGTAAGTAAATGACTTTGCTGCTCTGACCACACACCACAAGTACATTTGTTGAATGCCGGACTATTAAGACACACCTCAGTAAACTCTAAAGCAACCCCTCAGCGCATGCATTTAAGGTTACACTGGGAGCACCAGTCCGAGCTCAGGGTGTCCCAATCGGTTATGGCGAGTGGTCCGGGGGAGAGGGGAGGGGGGGTCTGCACAGGGGAAAGGAAAAAAAAAAAAAAAAAAAAAAAAAAAAGGCTCGGGGAAAAGAAAGGGAAGAGGGAGAAGAGACAGGAAAAAGAAATTCCAAGAGCCACCGCGGAAAGTGGAGAGTATGAACGCGCAAAGCATAAAATGAAGTCGTAGCCGCATACACTTGACTTCTCTTGACATGTGAAAAGTGCTAAAAGTCAAAGCTCATCAATAAAGTATCTTGAAATTGAATAAGAGCCCTGACAACCATTGCATTCTTAAATAAAGTACAATGAGGAGACAAACGACTCTGCCAAGGAGTTTGCATGTGAGTGAAAGGGCGCCTCAATGGGAGCAGGATAATGGGCTGCCCGGCCGTCATGCACTGTCATCCCCGGTCCCGCCGAGAAGCTGCCGCAGCTCCCCAATGGCACAAAATGGGCTCTCCGGAGGCCGCTGCCTACGCCTCCGCCGCGGCTCCCTTGCCCCGACGCCGGGGTGCGGCGGTGGGCGCCCCGCTCCGGCCCAGTGGGCAGCTCCCGGGGGTCAGGGGCCGTGGCGGGCAGGCTCCCCCCGGCCCTCCCCCGAGGCCGGCACCGGCCGAGCCAGGCCCATCGGCGGTGGTTGCGGGCGGGGAGAGCCCGGCGCTGCTGCCCCAAGACCGGCCGCCCCACCTGCCGCAGCCCGGGACTGGGGCCGCTCCCCCCGCCCTGGCCAGGCCTGAGCCGACCTGCGGGTTTGGTTTTTTTGGGGTATTTTTTCCTTCCCCGAGTCATGCATATTTACAGAAACGGAGCCGAATATCGCCATGGACGTACGGGAGCATTGGGGTGTGATGGGACCTCCCCGGAAGGTAAGGCAGGGCAGAGGGGGGACACCCCGGCCGTGGGGCACCCCAAGGGAGCTGTGCCACAGCTGGGGGCTCGGCCAGCAGCCCCCTCCCCCCGGCAGCCCCCCCTTTCCCCGCGCTCCCTCATCTCCTCCTCTCCAAAACTTCCCAAAGTACAGGCAGCCGCCAAGTCACCCTCCCCGCCGCCAAACATCACTTCGGGGGCGCCCAGATCTTTCAGAGCGACAAAAGAGAACCGAAAAGAAGGGCCAAGGGAAAATACGCACCAGTGTCCCGCTGGCCAGCCCCCGCGGCGGGTGGCGACCAGCCGTCCCGCGCCGCAGCCCGCCTGCGCTCCTACTTGCCGCTGGCCAGGGCCGGCCGCCCCGCCGCACGCATCCTGCAGGCGAGAGAGAGAGGCTGCGGTTTGTCAGCTCGCACAGTCTCGGAGGCTCCAACGGGACTTTAAAAGTTGGGATCTAGTCCTTTTGCTGGAGTCAGTCGTGACCGTGGGTTTTAATTTTTTTTTTTCTCCTCCTGATTTTTTTTCCCGTTGCACTCCCTCTCTAGCAAATGAGCGATTTATTTTTTAACTCTCATTCACGGGGCGTTAAAGGGGGAAAAGACAGAAACCACTTTGTCCGAAATTGCAGGCAAATATCATTTTTACAAGCTCTCAATTAGCCACCCCTTGGATTAGCACCTTCTTACGCCTCCTCGCCAGAATAAAGCAGCCGTAATCTTGTTGCTATTTTCCCCTCGGGCGCAGCGGGCTTTGTGTTCCCTCCCTCCCCCAAAAACTTTTAACGCCCCCCCCAGCCGAAAAAAAAATACCCGGGCAGTGAGGGAAGGGGAGGGCAGGGGTGAAGGCGGTGACGTCACGGCGGCGGGGGGGGGGGGGGGGCCCGTGGAGCGGGAGCCCCGAGCGAAAGTTGAGAGGAAGAAAGAGCAGCGGGGCGGGCCGCCGGGGCCGCGCGTGGCGGCGCGCGCGCGTGGGCGCGCGCAGGGTGGGCGCGCGCGCCCGTGCGCGGGGCCGTGCGGGGCCGCCCGCCCCGTCGCGTCCCGCCGAGCCGGGTCTGTCCCGCCGCCGGGCCCCGCGAGGTCCGGCCCGGCTCCGCGCCGCCATTTTACCTCCGCCCGCGGTGGCGGGCGCGGAGGGGCTGTGCGGGACCGGCCCCGGCCCGGCCCCACGGCCGCCGCCGCCCCTGGCCCGATTGCCCCTCGGCCGCCCCGCGGAGGACCGGGCAGCCCCGCCGGCCCTGCCTGCCGCCCCCTGGCCCCCGGCCCCCAGCCCCAGCCTTCCGCGGCGGCGGTGCCCGACGGGGAAGCGGGACCTGCCGGGGCTGCCGTGCCTGGATACCTCCGAGGGAAGCGCTGGCTTTTCTTTTCCTTTTTTTTTTTTTTTTTTTTTTCCTAGCAGCTTTCCAGCCGCCGCTCGCCCTTCCGAGCAGGCTGCCGCCCTCCCGGCCCGCTCGGCCTGTTTTTCCTTTTTCCTCTATTTTTTTTCTGGTGGGTTTTTTTTTATTTGATTGACTGTTTGTTGGGTTTATTTTAGGAAAGTGATTTTTCGACTTTTAAAACTGCTCCGCTCGCCTTTTTAATTAGGCGAGAGGAGCAGCAGCGCCGTGAAGTGCTCGGCGTTCCCCTCTCCCCAAAGCCCTGCCCTCCTGCCCGCGCAGACCGCCCCCCCGACGGCTGAGAGCAGCGCCGGCGGCACCCGCGCCCGCCCAAGCTGCGCCGTGGGACCCCGCGGCCCCGGCCCTGGCTCTCGGCATGGACCTAGGCACCCTTTGAAGATTGCTACTTTAAAATCCGCACTGGATTATTGTAACTAGCATTTTTCTGCATCTGTTTTTTCTCTTCCCCCCCCCCCTTTTTTTTTTTTTTTAACTATTCCAAACAATAAGAAAAAAGAAATGGGCATAATAATAATTAAAAAAAAAGTAAAAAAAAAAAAAAGGTAAGTAACTATTATATATGGCAAGGCTTTTTGTTTGTTTGTTTTTCCTGATTAAAATAATTTTCACTTTTTTACATGATCTCGTGTCTGGGTATTGATTTGTGTTAAACAGCAGCTTTTGCTTCCCTTTCGTATTTTGTTAGGTGCTGAAAGCAGAAAGTGCTGAGTTAGAGACTCCAGTATCGTCTCGTTGTATTAATATCTGGGCTGCAAACTACCTTTTTTAATACCCATAAAAATGCTTAAAGTCCTCTTGTCCAGTTCGGTCTAAAACTGAAGAGATACACAAATCCTGACGTCTTAGACTACAATGCTTTTGCCTTCAGGACACTTAATGCCTATTTGTATATGTAGAGACAGTGTTTGAAACCTATAATGCACAGGACACTGAGTTAAGTGGAGCTTTTCTAGTTTATAAACAATCTGCAGAAAGTTTGGAATCGATTTAACCTTTTATGTTGGCCTTTTGCATAAGGCACAGCTTTGTGTGGCAGGATAAAAAAAGGCTTTCTGGACCCTGCCGAAGTCGCTCTGAAACTGGAAGGCGAATATAAATCTTTCTGTACGAGAAAGCCTTTGATTTTATATATATATATATGTGTGTGTGTGTGTGTGTGTGTGTGAAATGTATCAAGCCACCGGCCCCGCTCGAAAAGCCTTCAGAAAAGAAGGGGGGTGATGGTGGTGGAAGCTTAGCGCATCCTGACGGGCTTTTTAAATGCTATTGATTGGGACAAGCTGTTCAAAACCCCAGTAACAGTTAATCTGCCTGTTAATCAAGCCACTAAGGAGCTCAATGCGAGTTTTATTAGCAACTGGAGAACACAGGCAGCAGAAAGGATCAAAAGCCTACACCCCTGATATTTGTAAAACCAGCCTTTCCCAAAAATGTATTTTCAATTACAGAGTAATTCGGGGCTTATCAGGGCTCGCTCGCAGCCCCGCGCAGATGGTTCCGCAGGCTCTGCCAGCGCCACGAAACCAAAGGCACCGGCACCGAGGTGCGGGCTCAAAATAACGCAGTTAAAGCGGGGGGGTGGGGGATAGGGTGGGGTGGTGTTGGGGGGGTGTTGGGGTGTGTGTGTCCCGCTCTCGCCTCTGCCCCACCTGGGGCTCTCCTGGCCTCTCGAATTAGCAGCAAAACCTAAATTTGGCAAACCACGAGGAACCGATAGAGAAACTCCTCGGCTTCACGTCAGCTGCATTATTAAGCTGAGGGGTCGAGGGCTCTTTTTCTTTTAGCTGGCATATTTGATTTATCGCGGCAAGTTTGCAGGGTACGTTTCCCGCTGCCCATCCTTTTGGTGGAGCCGCTCATTTAATTCCTAAAAAGAAAAAAGGTTTAAATCGCAGGATTCGTAATTTGGAGAGCCTGAAAGTTGCATTTTAATTAATTTAATGACCAGAAATATTATTATATCGACTAAAATCAACATTTGATCTTGTCATTTTTAATGCAAACCGATTGCTTTATATGTCAGCGAGATATGCATATAAAAGACTATCTGGTCAGAGGTAATTATGTCACAGCTTTTTCTCGGCATGACAGCTGGATAAACACCATCTCCAATAAACATCTCTAATTAGGGAGGAGGATCTGAGATAGATGGTGTTTGATTTATTACTGAAGGAGAATGTCCATTTACCGTTATATTTTAGCGAAGCATCACGGGGAGCGTTCCTGCTAACGCACCGTCAGGAGTATTTGGAGATGCTCGAGGACAGGTGAGCGGTGTTTTAGATTTTACGCTGTTATTTTGTTTCGTGCTATTTCGGAGGAAGAGCGACCTTTCCAGGGGGATCCCTCTCTCCCACGGACGCCCTCATTTAGCAGAGGCACCCAGCGCTGGAGGGGCGAGCTTGAGTTTCGGGGCCGAGAGGCAGTGGCTTCTCGGCTACCGGACCTTCCCCAGCCCGAGCGGGGCGACCGAGCCTCCGCGGCGACCGGCGAGTCCCCGGCCGTACCAAGAGAAGAGCGGCCGGGACGCGGCCCCCGACGACAACCCGCCTCCCCACCGCCAGCCCGCCTTTCCGCGCCCCTCCGCGGGGGCGTGCGGGCCTGCCGCGCCCGACCCGCCGTGCCCCGCTCCCGCCCCGTCCAGGCAACCCGCGGGGCCGGGGCCCGAGCCGGCAGCCGGCGCTTCCAGGGCCCGGGGAGGCGGGGAGCGGCCCCCCTCGACGGGCGCGGTAACCTGCGGCTGCCCCCGCCACCTGGGATGGGTACCGGCGCGGGAGGGGGCCCGGGTCACGGGGCGGGGGGTACGGGAGCGGAGGGGGCCGCATCGCCCGCGCAGAGAGGGAAGTTTGGGAAGCGGCTCGCACCACTGGCTGCCCCCGCCGCCCCCTCCGACGGGTGGGCAGCGGCCGGAACTGCTCCCTCCCTCCGCGCCCCCCCCCCCCCCCCCACCTGTTGTGCGGGGCTGCAGCTCGCTCCCCTCGCCTTGCCCCCACGGGGTGGGGGTACCCGGGGTCGGGGTGTCCGGCCCCTCCCGTCGGGCGGGCGGCAGGGAGCGGCAGCGAGCGGTCGGGGGCTCGGGGGGCGTGCGGCGCCGTTACCTGTCAGCGGGCGCGGAGGGCCGGGGCGCGGCGGTCCCACGGCCGGGAGGAGGCACCTGGCGGCTCTGGTCGCCAATTTCCACGCAAGAACCTGCCACACAGTTTAAATGTCAATGACGGCAAAAGAGGGGTGCTGCCTTTGCACTAACTTTCCCTTAATATCCACGCCAGCGCCTCCCCCATTGGCTGGGCCGCCCCGGTGACGTCACGGCGGACAGTCGTTAGCTAATGAGACATTTTAGGCGACACGAGCGCGGCCGGCGCGAGCCTGGACACCGCCCGCCCCGACGGCGGGCACGGCCCGGCACGGCTCCACCCGGGCTGCGCTCCGGGGCCGGGCCGCGGGTCGGGGCTGCCCCGGGGGCTCCTCCCGCTGCTCTGCCGGCAATCGGGGGCTGCGGCCCGACGGCTCGCCCCAGCCGTAGCGGTGCCCGCAGCCGGGTCCGTCCCCGGCCTCCCGGGCCAAGGTGTAGGCTGAGGTTTGGCTTCGTGCCCTGCGGAGCCTCCTCCGAGCGAGGACAGCCGTGCGTGGGTAGACAGAAGCCCCCACAACCCGGCCCAGCCCTGCGGCTCCTCGGAAGCGCCGTGGCCGCCCCAGCCCACCCGCAGCGCTCCTGGTGGAACGAGGTGCTGGCCCTTGCGAGAAACAGAGAGGGCAGGACGCGGTGCGCCCCGGACACGCGTGGGCTGCCCCGCCACAACCCCTGCGGGTGCCCCGGCTCCCTGCTCTCCCCATCCGCACCCCCTCCCATTAGAGCGGGCGGGGGGGAGGCCGTTATTTGCACACACTTGTCAGGGTAAATAATTTATCAGCGAAGAGCCCTCCCCCCCCCCCCCCCCCCCCGCGCCAACCGATAGTTTTATTGAACTGCACTTAAATGTTTCATGAACCTGCCGCCTGCCTGGGCTGGGGTGGGGGCTGCCAGCAACTTCAGAACAGGCTTTGACGGGGGGCGGAGAGGGCTTTGCGGGGTACTGGGGGACGCTGCCAGCACGGCCCCTGCTCCGGCTTTGCGGGGCGGGGGGCCTGGAGCTGCCATCCCAGGTGACCCTTTCCCCTCACGCGGCCCCGCGTAAGTCCCGCGCTTTGGCAGGTAGCGACGGCCCCGGGGGGGGGCGGCCCCGGCGGCGGGGGCCCGGCGGCGCTGCCAGGAAGGGGTTTCGCGGCGCGTTTGGAGCCGCTGCCATTAAGGGGCTTGCGGCTCCCTGCAACCCGGCAGAGTCCTCCAGGGAAGCGTTGGAAACACCACGGCTCCCGCCTGCTTATCTGGCTGTCAATAAAAGGAGATGGCTCCTAAAGCAGGGCCAGGTGCTGCCTCCCCTGCTCTCCAGCGCGCCGCTCTCCAGAAACTGCTCAGGCGTGAAGCCAAGTCTGCTTGGCCAGGCCTCGGCGGAGGCAGGCAAACAGTCCCCTCGCCAGCGCCAGAGCGCTCTCTGTTTGCCTTTTTATCTCCTAAAAAAAAAAAAAAAAAAGGGAGAGGGAAGCGAGGCAGGAAGGTGGGGGAGCGCCGGGAGCAGAATCCGTATTTGGCTGTAAGATTGCCGCAGAGGCTTTAAAAAAAAAAAAAAAGAGAAAATAAAAATAATAGGAAAGGATGGGGGGTGGGTGGGGGGGGTGGGGAGGGAGGGCTGCAAAGCGCTGCGGGGGCGGCCGGGCCGGGCCGGCTCTGCCCGCCGGGCGCTGGCTCGGGCCGCCCCGCCGCGGGGGCGCCCCCGGAGCGGCCCCGTGTCACCCCCCGGCGCGCGCAGGCGGGGGTGGCAGGGCGCGCAGCGGGCACCCCCCGTCGCGCAGCCGTGCGGACAGCGCCCGCGCCCCGCCGGGGCGGCTCGGGCAGGGAGCGGTCCCGGGGCGAAAGACGCCCCCACTCCCCGATCTGTGTGTGTCCCCGTTATTTTTTCCTTCTGTCACCGTCGGGTCCGCAGCCGTCACCTGGGCCGCAGAGGAGGGAGGCGGCTCTGCGGTGCAGCGCGGAGGGGAGCCGGGCTCGGCGCGGGCGCCGCAGCGCAGGGCAGGGGGTAGGAGTAGGGTCACGGCAACGTGTTACAAATTTATAAGCATTATACATATTTGATTTACACCACGATAGGAAGTTGTGGGGTTGGTGTTGTGTGGTATGATTTTTTTTTTTTTTTTTTTTCCCGAGGATGCCCCAAACCCCCGTGTTCACATAGATTGAGCAATTCTCAACACACACTGTAATAATGAGCTTTAATTCTCTATCCAAGCAGAACTTGAGCAATAATAATAAGCACATCAGAACAATTTGTTTACTGTGGCATTGCACAGGCTGCAGAGTCCAAGACTGGCTACAATAAACGGTAAAAACCAGAGGAAACTCTCTAGAACAGGAAAAATATTGCGATAGAAACGTGGTTTTGGCTTTCAAGGAAAGAGGCACTTGACTAGCATTTTAGCTGGGATTTTTTGCCCTTGTCCAAGGTACGTGTTTTTAAATACTTTCATTTTATTTCCCCGACACGTTTCTTTGCTTGTCTAACATTTATCTTTTGCCCCCAGGATTGCGTTTAAACCTTGGTGCAGAAATACAATTTTGCTCCTGTTTTCTTTTGGTTTTGTTTGTTGTTATTATTATTTTTTTAATCCTCTCGTCCTGTCGGTTCAGCCGCTCTTGCAGTTTGATAGAAACTGAATAGCTCCATCTCTTCGAATAAAAAATACCTGAGTTATTATTGAAATGGCTTTTCGTATGTTGCCATATAAAGTTCTGGGAGCTTGCCGGCTGTTGTGGGGATGGCAGCCTGAGAGGCTCTCCTGCAACCTGGTAAACGGTTGCATCCAGCCTTCTCCTGAGCATCCGCCAAGAGCGGGTTGAGCAGGCTGACAGGGGCACCCCGCTTTGAGGACCCTGGCGAGCCTGAAACTTGTTGTAACAAGAGGGATTAGCGTGCGGGAGTGTGTCTTTTGGGGGGTTGAATTTAAGATGCTGCAAGAAACTTCTGTGAACTGAAGCGTCCTAAAGACAGAAATTTAGCAGAAAGATAACATTTCCCCTTGTGAAGAATCCCGCTGTAGCCGACTGTATAATAAGACTATTATTTTCAATGCCGTCACCTTGTTTTCTCATAAAAAAAAAAGCAGGATATAAAAAAAAATCAACTCAAAGCCAACAAACCTTCTTGCTTAAAAAAGAACCGTATAGCTATAAATCATTTCTTTATACCTTAACTTTGTAGCTGGGCTTTCTCTCTCCATTTTTTTCTCCCGATGACTCCTAATGCTATTAATTTGTCTAAAACTTTATTCTGGGCTGTCTTGAATTATTTTCCTTCTCTATCCTTTAAAACATTTTCATAATAAGCGTGACTCCGGACAATGTTTGATTTGTTTTTCTCCCCTCATCCCGGTTTAGACTGAGACATTAGCTGAATTCCCTGGGGGTGATTGGATGCAATTCGCTGAAAGTCGACAGGCACGTCCTGGATGTTAGAAATTCACTTTTCCTCAACGTGACAAGGCTGAGTTCGATCTACAATTGTATTTGAAAGGGCAATGAGCGGAAAGATCTCCCATCATTAAAGCCTCCCTCTTCTTTAGCAAAATAACAAGATACTTCATTTGCACACAAACACTCAGGGAAAAAAAAAATCCCCAAACCCCAACCGACCTGCGATAACTCTTTAATAAAACGCTATCTCTGCATAATTTGGGAGCGGGGGGATACGACATATCAAAAGGTATCGGAGGTCCCCCAAAGCGCCCATGTGATCAAGTTGACTTTTTACTTTAAATCTTGAATAAGATGTGAGTTGTAACAAGGGGATTTGCACTTACTCCATGACCCTTGTAATTGGATTAAATATAGACTGAGACGTACAAAAACATACCAAGATTGACACCTGCCAACTGGACTTCCTTATGATTGATTGTGATGCTTCGTGCTGGCAACAATAATGAAATAAATTGTATGGATAAAACAGCACATTTGTCATTTCCGTGCCATAAGAGAGGAAGGCAGCGCGTTAGGCAAGCTGTTATCTGACAGGCACGAACAGCAGCCACAACTAAAGAGCTAAACAAGGATTCCAGACATTGACAAGACAAATTATAACTTGTCACAACCTTTTTAAATTCAGAAGTTTTCAATTAACATATATATTGCTGTTACATATAAGATCGGGTGGACTTAAAACATAAACAGGCAGGGACGGAGGGCGTCGGGGGCCGTGGGAGGCTGCGCGCCGGGGTTGCCCCGGCTGCCGAAGCCCACCGGAGCCGCGGCCGCGGGGACGACGCCCCGCAGCCGCCCCGGGAGCCGCTCCGCCGACCCTGCCCGCGGGGCCGGCTCCCCCGGGGCAGCGGGGCCGGCCGGTGGGGCGAGCCGGCGGGGCCGCTCCCGGCCGCCTTTGTCCGCGGCGCCGGGGGGGGCCGGCACAGGTAGCGCATCCCCCCGCGGCGGGCCGGGCTCCCCGCGGACCACCGCCGTCCCCTCGGCCCGGGCTGCGGAACGCGCTCGGCGGCGGCGCGTCCCGTAGGAGATTGATTTGGATTTACGGCTCCCGGCGGCACTTGGCGGCGGGGATGGATGCGGCGCAGCGGGATGCTGCGCTCCTCCGCGCCCGCGCAGCGCTGCCGCCGCCGGGCTCCGCGCTCCCGCCGCCCGCCGGGTTTGCAGGGGCCCCTCCTGGAGCGGGGGGAGGCAGCCTCCGCGGGACCCCTCTGCAGGGGCCAGGGCCGGGACCGGGACCCACGCCCAGCACCAGCCCCGCTCCCCCGGGGGCGGCGCCGTCCCTCGGCTCCTCACAGCCGCTCGTGGCCC
Source organism: Falco naumanni (assembly GCF_017639655.2). Classification (NCBI taxonomy): domain Eukaryota; kingdom Metazoa; phylum Chordata; class Aves; order Falconiformes; family Falconidae; genus Falco; species Falco naumanni. The sequence goes on along the minus strand of NC_054063.1, from coordinate 12,315,583 downwards.
GGGTGTCCCCGCAGGGTAAGGGCGCGGTCCTGCCGGAGAGGGGGACGTGCCCTGCGGGGGGCACACGGTGGTACCGGGCCTCGGGTCTGGGCTGGGGTCTGCAGGTTGCCCAGGCGGGCAGCGCGCCCCGCCATGTGGGCCGGTGTCCGGGTGCGGGGCGCCTGGTCCCCGCCGGGTCACTGCTGGGTGGCTCTGCCCTTCCCGCTGCGCGGCTTAGGGGGGCGCGGACACGGCCCCCCGTCCAGTCCCGCTCCCGTCGCCACCCCCCAAAATGCCAACGAAAGCGCCGAGCGCTGGCACCCAGGACGTGGTGCGCTGTGCCCGAGGAGATGCTGACCTGGCCCGGCCCGGCGAGCATCCCCCGGGAGCAGAAGGCGACCCCGACTTTCCCTGAGAACTGTCGGGTCCCATTCGAGGGGCAACTCCAGCGCTTACACCAGTATTTTCCATCCCCGTTTCTTTTGCCTGAGCGGGCTTCTGCCGGGTCCGAGGTGGCGAGTGGCAAAAGTGCGGGGCTGCAGCAGCGCGGCTCTCCCGGCCATCGCCGGGGGCAGGGGAAAAGGACCCTTCCCCCCAAAACCCCGAGTCCCAACTTGGGAAAAAATAACTAATATTCCAAGGCGACCTTTCCATTTGCTGTAATTACTGCCGAACTCATTCTTCTAAATTAAATGCTGCAAGTGATTTGAATCCTTGTAAAGCAAAACCCAAGTTCCATCGAATTAGTTGTAGCCTGCCTGCTTTCCCTAGTGACTGCATCTATTAACATTATAATCTCAAACACCATTTTTTATGTAACACTATTGTTAGTAAATCAACTCCTCAGGTCCACAGAGACGCTGACCCCTGGCAATTCAGTGAAAGTGTAATTATCTCCCCGAATCTTGGACAGATTTAAGAGATTACATTTCAACTAAATCTATATCAATGCTAATTTTTTCCAGACTCCAGGTGCTAGGCACTCCGTGATGGTGTTTCTGCCCAGCAGAATGGGTTACAAAGAGGAGAAGGCTTGCTGTGTAGAGGGCCAAAAGAAATGAAGCCCCACATAAAATTACACCTATTTTTTGCTACAAAACCTGGTTCTTGTATGGCAAAGTTAAACAAAGCAGCTATGCTAAATTAGCGTTAAATAAAGGCTAGTTTAATGCTCGGTTACAGTCAACTGGTGTATATTTGATGGCTAATTGTCTATCAAAATTAAAAAGAAAAGAACAAATGATTCGTTATAAGAAGGTGTTAAAAGCTTCGACAAAAGGACATTACACAAATATAATATCTGTGGATGGCGAATTGTCCTTTGGAAGCTTTTTTAATGTACTAAAGGCCTGGGACTCCCTAGATATGAATAATGGGGACAAACTCGCTCTTTTATTCGGAGAGAGCCTCTTTTAAACCAGTGGCTCTAATAAATGGGCAGGGACAATGTTCCGGGAGGAACGGGGACCCGCGTTGCTGTGATTTCCGACGGCCACTTAAATAAATAATGCCTCGGCAGTAAAAAGGCATTTAAATGTTATTTGGTTTGCGCTTAAAGAGACCTAAGCGCCTTCCCGGTGGAGATCAGCTCTCACTTGCAAATCAGCCGGGATCAGCAGGGAGAAAACGGTGTTTGTAGGGCTGCGGGGCCGGGGCCGCATCCTGCCAGGGTGCCCCGCGGCCAGGCGAGGTGCGGGGCCGCCCGCCCCGCGTTTCTCTGTGTCAGAGCAATAGGCCAGGAAACATCCCGGGGAGGGGGGAGCCGCAAAAATAAGAGGGAAAGAGGGTAAATCCACCCACCCACCCAAACCCTCCCGTGCCAAGTTAATTACGGAGGACGCGATGCGGGCGCTGGGCAGGGTCACCCCGCTGGCTCCGCGGGTGCGGAGCCCTGCGCGGCCCGTCCGCGCCGGGAGGGACCGGGTCCGCGCCCCCGCGGAGGGCGTGTGGGAGAGCCGGAGTATGCAAAAAAGCCCCGGCTAAATCATGCAGCAAGAACGACAAACCGTCTGGAAAATGGACCCATGGAGCAGCAAGAATGTACTTTTTTATATCTTTGACAACTTGTGTCCTAAAGAAACTATCTTGAAGATAATTGAAATGATTACAATTCATTGCTGTCTTACTTTGAGTAGGAACAATCAAATAATGAAATCTTAGTAATACAGCAAAAATTTAATTTACATTACACCACTGCTCGAGGTTTCCTTTTTTTTTTTTCTTTATCCTTTTTTTATGCCCAACTTCCCCTAGAAATTTTGTGCTCACACATAATTCTGCACTTCGTTGCATTATTCATATTTTCGGGGTTATCTCCCATCCCCTCCCACCCTTTCTCCTTTGAATAATGGTCTTCTCTGAAACTTCCAGGTGTGGGCTGGGGTCTCTTCTGGAAGGAGAGTACACCAAAAGGCAGGGAGGGACCCCAAAACTAATGCCAGTGAGGCAGGGGTGTCTATGGGAGGGGGAGATTAGCCGAAACCTTTGCTCAGGCTGTGATGAGCAAAGGCTGGGCAGGCATGGTGTGTGTCCCCCGCCACCAGGGTCTGTCCCACCCAGGGCAGCAGCAACAATTCATTTTTGGAAGCTGTTCTGGTGCTCAGCCCCTCCATCCTCATAATTATTATTGTTGTTGTTGTTGTTATTATTATTGTTATCATTGTCATCACTATCACTCTTACTATCAGTATTTATTGCTAGCATTATTACTATCACAATTACTATTACTATTAATTACTATTTTCACCAGGAAAATGCCTCCTAGAAGCTGTAGGGTGTCCCCAGTGATGGTGGGGGTCTTTGCTGGGGTGGGTTTGGCCAGAGCTTTGGGCTGGAGGAGGGCAGCAGGGCTCACCTGCCCTGGGAAATAAGATGGAGCCAGGTCGACCCTCTGCCCCAAGGTCCCTGGGGTCCTTCCCCCGGACCCCCCACAACCTTCCTCACAGTTATTGGCCATGGTGCTGCCTGGGATGCCTGAGCCCCTTTTCAGCCTCACGCCTCGCAGATTGTGCAGGAGGCAGCCTGCCTTTTAATCCAAGTCAGAAATGGACCAGGATACATCCTCAATGCAACTAACTGTTTCTAAAAAAAAGACCATCTGGTAATTGTCTTCCTTTAGATCTTCCCTTAATTATGCTTTTAATTAAAGATGGTTCAAGGCATTGGACCACATGAAGGGCAGTAATTACAAATTACATTACAAACCCAACAGATGTAGCTCTATCTGCTGGGAAAAAGGTACCGGAATAAAATTTGACTAAACTTTAGGATAAATTAATCCGCTGCCTTGAGAACAGAAGCACATTTTTTATTATGCAGACTCTAGCCAGGATTTAAGTTCTCTGTCATGATTGTTTTCATATTTCTTTGACATCTATTGATTTGGAGGCAGCTGCAAGGCTTTGTCACAAGAGAGAAGAGCAGTCACAATATATTAGCTTGATGGCATAACTCGAATATGAGTAGGAAGGATAGAAACATGACAGGGAGCCACGTGACCAAGTGATGGGTCTCCAACAAAATAAAGAAATTAATTTTTAATAAAAGCTTTAAAAATACCACAGCTAGTGCAACAGTGAGGGGAACGACAGAACTTGTTAATTATCAAACGTTGGAGCCTCTGAAATTTACGCCTGAAGCTTAGGAGGGGACAGGCTTTCAACTCCCAGTTAGGACTTGTGCACTGGGCAGGAGTCACAAGGAGCAAAGCCCCTGCACTGGGTGCACTCGGCTGGAGCCCCCCCTGGCCTAGTCATGCTGGGGTACCCGGGGAACTGCGGCCAGGCTCTCCTTCCTCGCCAGGCGCTGGAAATGAGCATCCTGCTTTGCCCATGATCCGCTCAGAGGCAAAACTCCAAAGCCCTGAGTAGAGTTAATGTAAAGCCCCCTTGGTGAGTGGATGCAAAGCAATGCGGACCCGATAGCTTCTGTAATGAGGGAAGGCAGTGCAGGCTCAAAGATTTCCAGAGGGAATATTGCCCTGCTAATCTGTGGTCACCGATGGTTCCCGATAAGCTACTTATAATGCATATTGCAGGGCATAATACAGGCGTATGAACTCTTGTAAAATGACCTGGTTTGCAGGGGCTGGCTGGCACGTCGGGAGGAGATCAAGAAATTACGGGCATAAGGCTTTATGAAACCCAGTTCTGGTTCAATGGATAAAGACATCATTGACGATCAAGGGGCTGTTTTTAAGTCTACCCGCAGTTCAAAGTATGCGCCTCTCGCGCTTTTTGCCAAAATCCTGTGCTAGATGTATAACTGGGAGCGCAAAGTATTTGAGCAGGTTTGGGCAAGGTAACAGAAATTCCCTGTCTGGGGGAGGCTGTTTGTTAAAAGCAGTCATTGAAGTCAAGCTGGAGAGCTGGGACAGTGAGGATTCACATGTCAGACGCTCCATCAGACCATTAAAAAGAAATTAAGTTGGGACATTTCGTCTTCCCCTCTCCCAGCTCCACCTCTGTGGGAAAAGCACCATAAAAATCCAGCCAGCGCCTTGATGGGAGGGGGTGTGTGAGGCTGTCTCCCCTTCAAGCCGTGACAGTCTGTGATGCCTTTGGTGTTTCTTGGAGGTGAAATCGGACGCAGGAGGCTTTGGGTGCAAGGTTGCTCAGAGTTCCCCCATTTTGCCTGCAACCACTTGCACCTGCACCCCCCGTGACTGTACTGGCTGTGGGACCTGGGCTCGGGCACCCCAAGTGCTCAGACCAAATGCATGCAGGGTCGTATCGTGCTGCTGGCTTCCCTCTCGCACACGCAGGCACAAATGGTGGTGCTGTCCCCGTCCTGGCTCAGGCTTGATTTCCAGTGTGCCTCTGCTCAGCTGAGCGCGATGGGACCTGGCCCAGCTGCTCTCAGCCCCAGAAGACGCCGCAGCACAACCCAAAGACAGATTAACGCACACGCACACCCCTTGCACCTGACCCCAGCTATACATTCACACTTTCACACACCCTCTGTTAATAGTGGCACGTTTTTTTCCTTCCGAGGAGTGCTAGCCCCTGTAAGCATCTAACCCATTTTCTTACCCATTTCTGGATTTCGTCTTACAGGCGGTGGAGAAACACGAGCAGATCCTCTCGGCTTCTCAGGGCCCCGGTGTCAGGAAGGTAGTTATTTGGCCAGATCTCTTCAAATGCCTTTTAATCAGCTGGCTCTGGGTTTCCAGTAATACTGTAATTTATGATTGCCAAGTGTCAGGAGGTATGGTTACACAGATACAGTGTGCAATACATTACCGCTCCTACACTCTCACTTTCTTTTAAAATGAGCACCCACTCCTCTATTTGTTCAAATTTTAGGCCTGTATATTGCTATCATTTTCCACTTTCTACAAGTGACCTTGATGACAAAATTCCAGATCAGAAATGCAGAATAATTTCAGGTTTAAAAATAGTGTTCCTGTGAAAATTGCATATGCTACCCAGGAAAACCTAACACAACTAGTCAATATAAGATTACAGATCCTCCTGGAAAGTTCATGCTGCTTATTTATAGAAATGTTTTGTATGTCTTTGTGTATCAGCAAACAAGAGCTTTTGCCCCAAATTGCAATAATGCTTTTAAATCAGATTTGATATAGAGATTTACTTAAATAGATTAATATCTATATGTATACCCTATATTTATATTCTGTGTAGAATATAAATATATATTAACAAAACTAGATATAAAATGGATTTATATCATATACAGAACATATAGTAATATAATATCGATTTCTACAATACTTAATTTCTTTGTGATTTGATTGCTCTGCCTATGGCTCCATGTGTCACTGTTCAGAAACAACGAAACGTGCTACCAGGCAAATGTTTCTTTGTGAAATATATGGAAGACTACAGATGTTTCACTGCTCTGCTGGGTAAATCTCAGACCCTTTTTGGTGACGTGGTCTGTACTTGTTTACATAGCAAGTAAGCGAGGCGTGCTTTTCTTTGAGTTGCAAGACTCACCAGACACAAATTTAACGCCATATATACAGCTCTGGCTTTCACAACTCTGATCCAAAGCTCGCTGGCGTGATGGACAAATTCCCAGGTCCATGTGATGTGGTCACTAGGCTGAAATCACAGCTCGCACTGCACGTGATGGTGTTTATATCAATAACTAAAGACTGCAGGTTTTATTTCTATTCTTCCTTCATGATCAATACTAAGCACATCGTTTTTTCCTATTGTTGTTTAAAATTGAGCTTTCTCTTGAAAACTGAGTGCTCTTATAGCTATTTAGTGTGGAGAATGTACAGTCTTATGTATGAATTCCCTGGTTCTGGGGGTCTGCCCAGTGGGTTGGGTAGGGGTTGAAAGCAGGCAGCAGCCGAAGCATGTGGAAGAGTCTGCGTCTTTAACAGCGTATCTCACAGCCGCGATCGCTATTCACGTGTGAATCGTATTTCATGCAGTAATGATGTTGCATAAACTAGCAGTTTCAGAGGTGTAGAGTAGATGCAATAATGTCAGCCTTTTTCGGCACCGAGAGCACGTTCTTTGGAGTTTCTCTGAGCTGACATTGCCTGTGGAGGGTTGTGAGTTGGGAGCGTCTCCGCACAATTCATAGTGGCAAACCCAGCTCTGCAGGTTCGTCCAAGCGACCAGAAAATCCTTCTGCCAGGCTGTCATGCACTGTGTGAAGCCATGTTTTTAAACATGCATATAGATAGATTATTGCAGCTTTTATCCAGTTTTAAAGACAGATTGTCTCAACCATCCTAGCAAACAAAGAGTGAGAAACTAAGAGAAGCAAATTTAACACTTTCAGAAAGTGCTGGCAATTACTTTCCTGGGCATAGGGTTGTCACGTTTTTAAGGTGTAATATCTTGGAGTTCAGTCCCTGTTAGACGTTTATGTTAGGCACTATATTCTGGGTATACCTTGCCAGTGGTACCAGCTTCATCCATAGCGTGCTGGATATTGCAGGCTTTACGTGGAGACTGGAAAACTGCCCGTTCTGTGCCTCTGCCGGAGCGTTCATTCCAGTTTAGCCTGGGAACAGGTTACAATTTGGGTAAAGAAATAATAGATATTGATATAATCATCTTGGAGTAAGTGGGGAAAACCTGAAGCTGCTGTGGTGTTTGGAATGATAGGAACAGTGCCTGGGGACAATATCCAGGGTGCTGGTGGGAATTCCTCCTCATTCCAGCATGTATCTGTTACCTGGCTTTTCTCCTCCTCGGTGTGTGTATTTGATCTCAAAGATTAGCTGAAATCTGAACATTTCTTCACACATTTTTACTTTTCCTGATTAATTTAAAATGGAAAAGTTTGTGAAAGCAGTTTCCCTGCTTTCTGTAGCAAATTATTCATTTGTCCTTAGCCAAAGAGTTGCAAACCATTTCTTGTAAACATTTGCATTGCATTGAAGTTCAGTTACATAAAACATTGTGTAAGCGTGTATGTCGGCAGGACTCTGTGTGTGCATTCACAAACCTATAGACATGGCCCCTCACTTTTCTGGGTATTTCAGAAAGAAAGTATTTCTTTTTGTTACAAGGACACATTTATCTGTGTAGGATCTGTTATGGGGCGAGTACGTCAAAGGGATAACACTATACATGCAAGCTCCGGATAAAGGTGCAGCAAGACAATTTTTTTTTCTGTATGACCATTAGGATTTACCGATTTCCACTGAGACCCAAATGCTTCCCCCGCACCACCACCTCACCAAATCCCATCAGGAATGCTACGTACACTTGCACAGTACAAGTGGATTCCAAAACAAGGTAAAACAGGAACTTTCACAAATATTGCAACAGTTCTCCTTTGCTTGTCTTAAGCAAGAAAACGTTGCTGGTCTGCCTATACTTAACTTGTGGGCAGTACACCTACCTGGCTATTGATAGTGGTGTGCACCACAGCCGGGGTTGGAAGGACCCAGCTGTGGTCCTGAGCCGCCCCAGCTGGGCAGCAGCAGAGCACTCTCTGCTGACATTAGCTTTTACACGGTTTCCCCAATGAAATCAGAAATCCCAAAGCAAACCCCATCACTCAGGGACAATGCATAGATTTGTCACAGTCCTTGGAGGGCTGAGAATCCTAAAATCAATGACTGGATTACACTGATCCGTATTTGTAGATGTCTCATCTGCAACAGATACAGTATTGATAGTTTGCTTCATTTTAGCCAGGCGTTTCAGAACACCATGTGGAAAGGCACAATGGAACGGTAATTACTTTTTCTGGTGTGTGAAATACTTCTTAAGGAAGCCAAAGCCATGGCATTTGATGTGGCTGTAAATTGCTGCTACCTCCTGCGACATGTCTGAGCATACATTTGGTTGCGACATCTCTGTGCTACGTAAGTTTTTACAGTAACAACCATACATTTCTGATCCAAGCACTGGGATGGAGAGACACACTAAGCATAACTGCATGTGGACAGGGAGACAGAGCCTTTCCTGGAGGTGTTCATCTCCAATATGTGATGCTGCTGTTTCACTGCTGATTTCTCCAGGTACACATGTCCAGTTAATACTAAATGGTGTGATGTGAAAAATCCCATGAACAGGGAAATCAGTTGGACTATTAGGACATTAAAAGAAAAATCAGGACTGTAATATTTTTTATTTTATGAGCAGTAGGACTTTGCATTACCAGTAACAGTGCGGTTTTGGGGAGTAAGGGGGTTTGTGACCAGGGTATAAATTGCTTTTTATAACCGATATTGTTAAATACAAAGAGTTAGAGAATACAGAGCAGTGAGCAATTGCTACATGCATCAAACAGAGATCCATATTGATCTAAATAATATGTGATTAACACTAACCACATCTGGCAGAAGTGTGCATCATAGCCCAAAGCCAGATTTACAGCTAGATGTGAAAACCAGAGACTAAAGCCGCACGGGGGAAAGCTTAGTTTCTCTGAGGCCGATGGAAGTTTAGGCTTTGCCCTCCCCTTTCCCTGTCTGCTACTCAGTGCTTCACTGCAGTGTTTTACCCAACCCACGATATTGCAGGTAAAAGGAAGGAGATATGACTCAGATATTGAAAATTTTGCAGATTTTGCATGCGGATGTCCAGGTTTTCCAGACAACAATGTGTTTTTTCTAAGGGTTTTTCATGAAGTCTCAGTATCCTGCATGATTTCTCTCTGAGTCACATTCTGAATCCCCCTATTTAAACAAAAATCTCCCCTTTGCTCTCAGATTTTGACTAAGCCGTAACACCCTCAGATGGTTGTTTCAAAAATCTGCTGTACACTTTGTGCACAAACACACAGCTCGCATTCATGAATAATTGTACGTCCCAGGCTCTTAAATTCATGACTGCGTGTGGAGGCTCAGGCACATCAGTAGGTGTTGAAATTCTTCGATTAATAAGGAATTTGCAGCAGCTTTACCATTGATTTTTTTTTCTTGTCTTCAGCCATGCCCTTAGCAATGTTTATTGCACATAGCTGTGTTCTTTGCATATTTGGAGGAGTAAATGAAGCATCTATGTTACATGCACATCTCTTGGAGCCTATGCCTGAAGCAAGATAGAAAAATGATCTAAAATTAAAGGAGTGTTACATTTTCCCTAAAAATATTATCCAATGAGCAAAGCTAATAGAAATAGTGTGCTTTATAGTAAATAGGTATAAACAAATTCATTGCTTCTACATGCCACCCTAGCAGTTCCAGTTCGAATCAAACCAAACCACTGAAAAAAGCAGTGGTAAGGAAATATCTATGAGGAAGAATGGATGTTAAGAGAGAAGAAACTTTAATGAAAGGAAACCCGATATTGACAGATTCTGCAGAGCAGAAGGAGATGGGGTAGAAAAACGCAGTCAAATACAGACAGAAATATGCTGTTTAGCAGGAGGGGGCAGCTACATAAGCCAGCTCCAATTTATGCGATTTGTGCTTCCCCTAAAACGCAGAAAACTTTCCGGAGCTCCAAATCCTTGCAGGGAGAATGGATTCAAAAGGAACAAATGCGGAGATTTCAGTGAGCTCTAAGCCACGTACAGCCCACCTGCCCACACCCCAGGCTGGCACTTCTTCACGTGTCCCACAGATGCAGTAGGTTTGGTTTGGAGATGAGGTGCTGCCCACCCATCTCAGCCTGAGACTCTGGGATGAATCCTGAGCTTCTTGCTGTACGCAGGGTTAAGGCTCCGCCTGAATCCTTGCAGGCTCAGGGACCTGCACCTTAATTATAAAGTGGCACCATGGTTGTGACTGATTTTTGGTTAAAAAAATCTTTGTGTATCGCATTTAATGAAGGTGTGATTATAGTAACAACAGGGCAAAGCCGCCCTTGTATTACAGAACTTAGAAGTAAATTGGACTCAGGTTTGATATGCTGTTTTGCAAATGACTTTTGTCTCATGTTACATGAAACAATTTTATTTTACTGATATGAGATACTCCAAAGTAATAAAGACTCTCCCAGTATCTGGCTTTTGCTTAATACTAGTAATTTATGTTGATTGTGTGTACTCTGCTTTTAACCACTATTCAGCCATCTCGAAATCAATCACCTGCGGAAATTCATTGATAAAACTGCAGAAATGCATTTTTGAGCACAAATCTCAGTAGGAGTTTTACTAAGTGGATTTTACCTTTAGGAATAAAACACTGCATGCAATAATTTTGCACGTTTTAAATTATATTTTATCACCCAGCAAAATGTATCTGCAAATGTCCTCATGTAAACAGAGAGCTGGTATCGTGGCAGAGCAGGTCTGCGCCTGTGTCTGAAGGGGTCATGGAAACTAGATGTGCAAGTTCCCACATGGCAGCACAAACCCACTGAGTATTAACAGCAGTTTATACAGGCTGCTTCAGTGCAGAGCAGATGTAGCAAAAAATATCTTGCAGCTTGCACATAAGCAGTAAAAATACAGAAAAATATTACACAGACAGCAACTGCTTTGCAAACAAACATTAGTGCCATGGTCATGGTCATGTAATAATTTTGGAAGTCTCATTGGTGATAGGTTCATAATATGGATTAAAAGCCAGAAAAACGTGGTGTTAAATGCCATACTCTCCCAAGCACAAACCAAAGCATCAAATACCAGGAAAACACACTGCTACACCCCAGGCATTTTTTTTGTCAAGGCAAGAAGTTGTTCGTAGATGTTCAGTGCCCAGGACGTGCTTGAAACTCTTGTGCCTGATTTTCAGAAGCGTTGCGCCCTTACCCCTGGATGGGTAGCTTGACATATATACGCGCGCACACACACACACACACACACACATATATAGTAATAGAATAGAAGGAAAAGCCCAGATGCTGTCACAAAATTGTAAAGTGATTTCCTATTTTCATTTGTATCTGCAAAATATTGCCAGAATATTAGCTGCACAGTGCAATAGGAAAGGGAGTCACTCTTGGAAGGTCTTAGGCTCATGAATGATTTCCTCTGGCAACAAGAAAACCTACCCACACCTCCAACTTTATGAAGAGCAAATGTACTCACAGAAATCCCCACTAGTCTCTGCCCTGAAGCCAGCTTCTTAACTTTAGGATCACTTTTATTTAAATTTCTTACACTTCAGCAAAATGCAGCAGAGCTTGAAAAATTCATTTTGCAAGAGAAAGTCTGCTACAACTTGTTTGCTTTCTGGGTTTGAAATGGGGACACAGTGGAAAGCATTCCTGAAAAAAAAAAAAAAGACTATTTCACCACAGTTAAGCTAAATTTTACCGGGACTGTACAGCATCATGGTCTACACCGGCAGGTATTAGCATTGGTTAATAAGCTAATAAGGTTAATAATTATTAAAAATCCTTGTACACATTTCATGTGCAGCTGTTATTTGGGCTTATAGATTTTACCCTCTCAGGCAAACACATGATTTTGTTTTGCAAATCAGATTATTTTTTTTTTAATGCAAAGTTACAATTAGTTTTTGAATAGCAAGAAATGACTACTAGACACTAAAAAAATCTCTCAGGACCTTGAAATTATAAGTATGCACTGAACTGGATCACTCTGTTTAATCTCCAGTGTCTTTGACTTCACTAAGTAGGTCAGACCAGCAGCGAGTACAGATGTCGTAAGATAAGGTTAAAAATCCCAGCAAAATTACAGAAAATGTGTGATCCCCAAACTTTGCAAGTAAATGAATGCTTAAACCCCCTCAAACCTGTTCTCAGGTAAGAAGTGATATCTGCAGAGGATCTAACTACAATTTTCTTCTAAAGACACAATTCAGAGACAGCTGTTGGTGGCAGAGGCCATCTAAGGAGAGATGAGATTATATATAGGTTCGTTAGGACTCTGCCCTTATTTTGCACAGGGGGTTGTCTGCAGACAGGGGGTGGGTCAGGCAGGACAGATGCGTGTCCTTGTGATCTCCATCCTGAATGGCAGAACTGTGCTTGGACAGCCAGAGCTGCCTCAGCCATCCCCAGAAAAAGGTGCCTGGGGCTTGTTGCCCATCGAGGCTACCAAATGCTATGGGGAGGCTCACAGAAATGGCCTTACTGCGCGGGTGCTGCACACAATTACCCCAACAATGTACCGTGCCCACCTACAGGGGTTGGGGATTGTGGTAGCTTCCACGGGGTCCGGGGTGCCAGGTGGCACTGGGAGCTTGCCCAGCCTGGGAGGGTGTGGGGACCACAGCCCAGCCTCGCGGTGCTGCCTGCTGCAGGGACAGGGTGTGACTGGGGAGGGCATGTCCCGAGATGTGACCAGGTGTGGCATCTGCTGTGATGTGACCCAAGCTGGCATGTCCCGAGATGTGACCTAGGCTGGCGTGTGCTGTGACGTGGTGGAGAGCAGCAAGTGCCCAGTAGCAGGGCTGGGGCTGCGGGGGGCAAGGGCGATACCTGAGTCACAGGGCCGTCACTGGGTCGCCTGGGTCTGCCGGCCCTGGCAGGCACCAGGGAGCAGCCTGGGAGCTCCTGGGCACTGCAGGGCACTGTGGCAAGGTGGCATCCAGGCAGGTGGCACTGGCACCAGCTGCCTGGAGGTGTCCCCATCTGCAGCACAAGTGCATGGCTCCTGGAATTAGTAGGGACAAATAATTCATAAGGAGATTTAGGCCATGAGGTGCTGGTTCCAATGGGCAGAGGGTCTGGGCAGGGGGCAACGGGCGCAGGTGAGTGCTGGCCCATGGACATGATGCTGTCTAGACCAGCCATGGTGCTGCTGCCCTGTCTTGCCTTCTGAAATGGTTCGTTGGTGCCCTTTCTTAAAATCATGGAAAGACTATAAAAATAGCACATTTAGGGGTTCCCCCTGTCTCCTACTTCTTGAGGTTTCCTCCCCAGTCAGATGCATTGGAAATGTATCTCTGAAGGAAAATTGAGCTGCTCACAGAAAAGCCTGGCCCTGGGAGCCCCCAAACAGCAGCAAGTGCCACCTGGCTCCTGGGAACCCACCAGAGCCAGGGGCACCGGCAGCTGGGGAGGAGGCTGGCGCTTGTGCTGGAGCAGTGCCCTGTGCTGGGAGCATCCCAGTGCCTCGGGGCAGGAGGGACATCCTCAAACTTCCACCTTCCCTCGATAGAGGTGGGGGAGACATGGGAGATGCTGACATGGGATGCTGATGTGGGATGTTGATGTGTAGCAAGGGAGCTGGGACACATCCTGCCCATGTAGTGCCACCGGCTGAGGCCGGCTGTCGCTCCCTCAGGCCAGAGGAGGCCTTTGGGGACGATGCTCCAGTCTGGGACCCTGGGACTGCAATACAGCCCTGCAATGTCACGGGTGCAGATGAGGGCTGGGTGCTGGGTGCTGGCACCAGTGAGGCTTTCCTGGGGGCTGGCTGTGCCCGATCCCATGCCATGAGCCCGGCTCGGGCTGTGGCTGTGGCAGGAGCCGGCAGGAGCCCAGCACGCCCGGGATGTCACCCTGGTTCACTCCCACCGCAGCCCTTGCCGCTGCCTGCCAAACGAGCGGCACAGGGAAGATGACTGATAATGCACTGTATTGTGCTCCCCAGCACCTTGTTCTCTTCCACAATCTAACCATTGTGTGCATTTTATCACGATTAAACTCCAGATGAACATCAAAGGGAAAGAAGTTCATCAAACCGGGAGAGAAACACACGGGTTTAAAGTGCGGCGCTTGCACACCAAGCCATGAAGGTTCACGTTAAATCCAGACTACCTTATGGCACCGTGCTGACGGCGAGGGCACGCAGCAGCCCTCAGCACCATCCAGCAGCTATGCTTGTTGCTGGAGCTGTTACAGCAAATCCCTCTCCGTTTTCAGGGCTCTGCCATGCGTGGGTGCCGGAGCTGGCTGAGGCCGCTGGTGTGCAGGGGACAGCCAGCAGCAGCCTGGGAAAGCACATGCTTTATTCATACAAGTGAGTGGCACTTTTCAGCTCAAAATATAAATAGTGAATGTTTTTTTTTCTAATGAAGTGCTCTCTAATGACGGTTGGGAGGCTTTGCTTTTCCCCAGGAATAAATGCTGGGAACTCAAATAACCAGGAATAATTTTGCAATTCACAATCAAGTTTATAAGCTATAAACTGCGTAAAATGTACTGGCCGCTAGAGAATTTTAAAATCCGATTGCAGCTCATGCACAAGCTCATTTTTTTTTGCTAAAAAGCGAAAAAGGACCTAGTGGGAGATGGGGCGAGGGAAGGGCTGGGTAAGCGATTAGCACTTCTTGCCCAGGGAAGGCAGAGTGGGTCTCCTTAGGAAGACGTCCATTATCTAAGGTCACATCCCAAGAACGAGCCCGAGGGCTGCTCCAAAGTCCCTGACATCCAGGACAAAAAACAGTTTGTGATTTTAATGGGATTTTAAACTCACAAATAAATATTTATTACGTACTTGTTTGCTTGCTTATTTCCCCTAAATGAGAAGATTTTTTTGTTAGACAAGTTGACATCTTCCCATTTCCCATTCAATAATCATTCCAGGGAGAGAAAACACAGCAAAGTGGAGCAGAAGGTGAGAAATGCTTCAACCCTCAGTGAAGAGGATGAATAAAACTCGTAGTTTTGAAGACAAGAAAGGACTTTTTTTGAATATCTGTGGAGAAATACATTGTTTATGGGTTGGGAGAGCTAGAAGATGGAAAAAAAAGAAAACATCCCCTATTTACCAGCCTTGCAATCACCGAGTGTGCCAAACCCCCCTTGAGGTGATGCTCAATTTGTGCCAGAGACAGACCATATGGCACAAAGCAATTTTCATTCTCAACTCTAGGTAAAAAGTTTGTTACCCCGGGCTTACAAGGATACCAATTTATTCAACCCAAAAGTGGAAGCCTGTGAATGATGGGCTGTAAGGTCTGTTTTGGGGAGTAGCACAAGCCACTTTGTTAAACCTATGACATGAAAGGTTTTGTAGGCAGAGGGAATACGTTTATCTAAAACAACCACCCTGCTATTAGTAGGCAGAAAAACTGAAAGCAGCAAATACAAATAAAAATCAGAGAGGGAAAACCCCCTCTTAAAATCTTCTAATATCAAAGCCAGCCATGCCCTCCCCCTGAGCTTGTTTTTAAAAGTGACCCATACAGGGAATATATGTGCCAAAGAAATCCACGGGCTGGAGGTATTACATGGTGTGATTCAGACAAAGAGGATTTTTTTTGTAAGTCCATATAAAGCTGAAGGCAAAGATAATCTACAGCTACAGAAAGCCTGCAGGTCGCTACGAAAACCCCAAGAAAGCCTCTGCAAGAAGGGGTAAACAATTAACACAAATTTTAAATCAATGCGCTGTCACCTTAATAGCCAGTGAAGTCAGCTAAGACGGGTGTAATATGATGAGACAGTTTAATTCTTGTTATGACATTAGCTGCAGACTTTTACAACAGCTGAAAATGCTGGAGTGAGAAGAGTTTCCAATTATCACTGAGCTACGCTACACAACTCTGGATTAGACTGAGGCATGAACAAGGGCTCCTCAGCCTGACAAGCAACACGGAGCAAAACCTGCAGAAGTTTCTGAAATCCGATGAAGACATTCTCCCTTCTCTCCTTTTGCTGCTACGCTTCTGAA
The DNA here is from genome assembly GCF_017639655.2 of Falco naumanni. NCBI lineage: Eukaryota > Metazoa > Chordata > Aves > Falconiformes > Falconidae > Falco > Falco naumanni. The sequence continues at coordinate 12,299,686 of NC_054063.1, read as the reverse complement.
AAGGTTTATTTCAGATCAAGTCAGGCCATTTTTAAGAGCTTAGCAGTGAAATCAGCTCGTGAGCTGTCTGTGATATGGTATTCTACATCATAAATCCGTACATCCAGGAGGTGAACTGAACCAATCTGAAGTGATTCTGTTTTCCCAGCATTAAGCTTCAAAAAATTAAAAGTCACCCAGGCTTGAAGGCAGATAGACAGGTAATAAGCCATGACAGCACTTCACGGGAATCCGCAGGAATAGGCAAGTAGGTCTGGGTGTCAGCCATATAAATATGATCATCAGACCCAAAGCTCCGAATAATACCGCCAAGTGTGAGCATGTCAATATTAAAGGCAAGCGGGCTGTGAAGAGGAGCCCGAGGCAGTGGCGAGTTCAGCTGATGGCCCGGCCGGCCGGGAGGCTGTGCCCCTTCCCCAGCGGGGGCTCAGCCAGCCGGGGAGGGCAGATCCCTGAGCTGGGAATGGGATGTAATTCACACGCCACTGGGAAGGCTCTCCTTCTGGCTAACATGGAGCTGGGCTCACTGGCAGGGGATTTCCCCCCCCCCCCCCCCCATGTTCTGGGATATGCTTGCCCCAGTTTTATTTCACAGCTTGTTTTTTAATGCCTTTTTTTTTTTAATATTAATTTTGGAAAAATGGGTCACGCTTTTCTTTTCCCATAAAGTGAAAATTTTGTCAGGCCTCCTCCCGGACAGTGCTTCTGGGTTTCCTCCGTGTTATTTCTTGTAGCTGAGAATGTAGGATCTAGAAAGGAGAAAATAACAGCTTGGTAAGAAGATAACTGAAGAAAGGCCCACCCTGAGCTGGAAAAGCTCTTTGCTGAAAAATAAGTTGTAATTCACTAAAATGCCTTTTCCATTCTCATGAAAGTCCTGTGAGTGTTCCGCTTCCACTGAGTACATCTCAGAAGTTGTCCCCCATCTCAGCTGGGTAAGGCTTTTGCTGAAAAAGAACTCATCTCTCTCTAAAATGCCTTTCCCCACTCTTTTAAAAGCCTCACGAGTGTTTGCAGAAGTCACCCCAGGGGGCTTGGACGGCAGAGAGCAGCAAGGGTCCTGCTGCTCCAGGCACTGTCTGATAGCAGACAAGGGAGAAGAGGGGGTCACAGAAGGAGAAAAGCTGAAACTCCACTCAAACCACCCAAATCCTAGCAGGGGAGACCTGAATAAAGTCAGTTCTTGTTTTTCTCTTTTTCAGCAGTCTTTATTCAGCAACTCAGTTTTAAATAGCTTGGCCCAAAAAGCCGCTGTGTCATGCAGTACCTTATTCTGCATGGGAAGGTAAGATAATTTCTCATTAAAATGGTTGGCTTTTCACCTCCTCCCCTCCCTGATGAATGAATAAATAAATAAATACGCTTGACTATGTCCAGGTTATGCTCTCTTTGCTATGTGCAAAGCAGAAAGGAAAGCTTTGGGTCTGGCATGCACTGCCCTCTCCCAGCTGCTCCAGGGACCAAGGGGCAGTGGAGGAGTGGCTGAGGGGTGGTCGAGGGGTAGTCAAGGGGCATCTGAGGGGCACCCATCCCCTTGCAGATGTCCATTGTCCTGCAAAACACTCCTTACCTGCTTGGCTCTGCGCTCAGCCCCTTCGCACACCGGTTTCCCTACCCCAGTGCAGCCTGCAAAACTCTCAGTTCAGGATGTCACTTGCTGTCTGCTCCTCTCCCAGAAAATCACCTCCAGCTTTTTTATTTCATGATGCCAAATCCCTGGAGTGAAAAGGGGCTTTCATGCCTTTATATGGAATTGCAAACCTGTATTAAGCCTCAAAAGTTGTTTTTATCAAAAAATCTTGACAGCTGCCAACTTCCCTAAATCCCAAACTATCATTACGTATTTAGTCTTAGACAGGGGATTTTTCTGGATCTTCCCTCCTGACCCAATGATAAAGCCAAGTTGGTTTGAGATTGAAGATTCATTTATCTCTCCTTGGCAATTATCTCTATTACTGCCCACAATCCTTCCCAATCTTTTTAAACAACATCCTGCTATTAAAGCCACTTGGCAAGCATTTAAAGCCCTGGGATAAGTTAACCATGCACAAAATATCCCACTTGGGGAAGGATCCAGCTATAAAAATAAATGGTTTAGGTTCCGAAGGCCATGGTTCAGGATGGGTATTCTTCATTTGTGAAGAGAGGTCATCATTGCTGACAATAAAATTATGTAGGACCTGATCCTCCCCCACTGAGCTCAATAGCAAAATCCCTCCTGATTTCAATGGTGTTTTCCGGGGTCAGTCGCCAGGAAAGCCGACATTCCACAAAGTTGCTGAAAATCTATAATTGGATATATTAAGAGGGCTTTCAAAGAGATGTCAGATTTGGAGGCTTAGTGTAAACTGTGCTGCAGAGGGGATCATTTCGTATAACCGAATCAATAAAGCTTCTTTTTTTTTTTTTTTTTTTTTTAATGTTACTTTTCTACTTGATCTCTGATGGTGGAAAAGCTAAGCCCTGGAGACTCACCATCAGCACGGAGGAGGTGCCAGGAGCTTGGCCGGAGGGTGAGCCACTGCCTGGTGGGAAAGATCCTGCCGAGTGACCTGGTGTAAGCTGCCAGCGCGAGGGGTGTAATCCCGCAAGTGTTTGATCCAGTGGCTGTGCTTACACTACGGAGGTAACTCGTGCGTGTAAGTACTGGAATACTGAGCCTTTTTTTTCATGGGGTTACTGGTCTCCTGTCACAACACATGTCTTTGGGAGATATGATTGAGAGTTTTGATTAATTTTGCTGTGCCTTACATGTCTATATTTAGTAAAATGAAACTTAGTTTGTATCTTTGGAGCAAGATATGGATTTATCCCCCAAATGCATTTTTTGAACTCACGGGCTGTACTTCAAAGTGTTCTTTAATGCCGCTTTGAAAATGCTCACTGGTAGCTCTTTATGAACTGGAAATCTTCCATTTCTACTTACATGGTGCTTTTCTGGCTGACGAGCATTGTTTTCCCTTTGGTTCTCACGCAGAGAAAGGGCTGCTTGGCGCGGAGCGGCTGTGCCGGGCAGGGCAGGCACAGGGACAGCAGCCTCACGGAGACGGGCACTGATGTGCCTGAGGGGCTCCCCCTCCCGTGGGACCCCAGGGCAGGGGCATGGTGTGGGGTTTGCACCAGGTTGCTTCACTCTTGCAGCAGCCTGATTCGTAACTGTGTGCGGGTCATCTCCCCTCCAGCATCCCCATGCCACATGCCCGAGGGGTGCGGGTGGCAATGAAGCAGGCACCAGCAGCTCCCATGGGTGACACTGCCACCGCTGCCAGCGGGACCTGCCACAGGTCCCCTCTGTGGGTCAGTCACGCTTTCCCGTTGTTTTTCTTTCCCTGCCATGCCGGTGAAGTGGCCCTCCATGGGGCCACAGCCACAAAGCTTGCTCCTCATTCCTAGAGTGCTTGATTTGTTTTTCCCTTTCCTTTCAGTGAAAGCTGAAATTCAGCAGAAGTTGATGAGACCACCACAGAGAAACGCTGGTTCACCGTACTGGCTAGTACCAGCTTGATCTGGCTCCGGCTCTGGGATGTGCAGCCTACAGACACAGTAATGAAAAGAAATATTCTGAAAAGGATGAGTCAGCTGGAGGCCAGTGGGGAGAGCGTGCAGGATCTGACTGGAATTTAAAAGTTATGAGGCTACATGTTGTTTTGAGCCCTGCCAGCGGAGAAACTCATACACGCTAAATGTTTTGTCATCTGGCATAATTATGTTACTTTGCTGATTAGCTGGTAAGCTCTTTTCAAAATGTTTTTCGACAATAGCAAGTTTATGAAAGATAAAAAACTTCCTGATGCACCACCAATGGGCGCCTGCTTTACGCACTGTTGTGAACTGTCTTCCCCAGAACCCCACCACACTGTTGAACAGCTGCAAAACTGTGCTGTTACTACGTATTGGATGATTTATCCATTAAAACAGTTGGGATAGCTTCACGCCTTCACTTCTGTGCTGTAAGTACATCTGTGCTGACGTGAGCTGTGCATACACCCACACTTGTAGTGCAGACTGTATTTCTGCCCTTGATTTTTGTACGTTTGCATGCGTCAGAACAACAGCAGTTGGGTGTGAAGCTTCTTTGCTCACTCCTCCAGCCAGGTACCAGTGCATCCTTCCTGCCCTCGCTGGAAAGTGGTGCTCAGCATTTGGATAATTTGCAAGACAGATTTGAGGGTTTGGCTGTAAGGTTCTTTAAATAAATGACACCAAAATTATACCTATTCGTTGTGTGAAAAGATATGCTTTCCATACCCTCTTTATAGAGAGCTGATCCATCCAGTCCCACTTCCCAAACCTGGACAGACTAGTGGGGAGAGTCCATGCTTGTTGCTGGAACATCTCCTGAGAGGGGGTTGGGACGCAAACACCACTGACACCAGCTGTGACTGGCCACACTTTGCAGTTGCACTATGTCTGCCTTCCCTGCATTCCTTCATCTTTCCTTCCAATGACCCTTATCGTTTACAGAGATGCTGACATAAACTGCGTAACTGGCCATGAGAAAGGTGGGTACCCGCCAGTGGGTGTAAGCCACAACTAATTGCTCCCCCTTTCAGAGAGGTAGGTCCCTTTCTCAAGTGTGGATGAATAAGACATCAGTTCTGTCAGACTAAACCAGAACAGGTAAATTCTCAAAGTTATTTCCTGTAATCTTTTGTGGGAAACAGGAAAATATCAACAGTGTTTTATCGCTCTCATTGACACACGTGTGAGGTTATTCCCCAGCTGCCTGGGATGGTTAGCAAAGGGCCTGAAGCAGGCTCAGAGCCATTAGTGGTTTTCACCGAGGGCTTGTAGGGGACCTTTAGGCTGCAAAAAGGGCACCGGTGAGTTTTAGACAAGGCAACCCTATTTCAACCCCAGGAAAGTGCTGCAGCAAATAATCATAAAGCTATTTTTAAACACCCAGGGGGGTAGTGACCAATGGGAATTTGTAGGGAACAGACTATGTTAAATCACAGGGGAAATCCTGTCATGTGGAGAGAAGAGGCGGATGTACCCCTGCCTCCAGTTTTTATTCAGTTCAAGAAGGTTGGGCGACATGGTTGGGCTGAAGCTAGTGCAAGAGATGCTGCAAAATCACAGCGGCAGCAAGGCAGTCACAGCTGATTCAGTGCTGTTTCAAACTGGCAGTGAGGTGGACTCGAGGTTGTCATCTTGTGACCAGCCAGGGTTAAATTGTCATTCCTCCCTGGAGAGTGGAATTGATAATACCCAATTACAGTCTCAGATGACCCAAGGTAAAGAGGACCAGTGGATGCAGGGAGGTGGGATGGCATTCAGGAGGACCATGTGGGGCTGGGAGAAGCAAAGTGCAATGCAGGAGGGAACCAAGGTGTTGCATCCTGGGATGGGGTGAAGCCCCAGCACAGCCAGGCAAATGCCATGCTCCCAGTTGGATGCTGCACTTCAGGAGCAACAGAGATGCTCAGAGAGGCTTCAGGGGTGAGCAGTGAAAATGATGAAAGACCTGGAAAATACAGCTTATGAGGAACAGAGGAATGACCTGGGGTTGCTGGGTTTAAAAAAGGAGGAGGTGCTTGTAGAGGAATTGCAGAGGAATGAAGGCAGGTTAATTAGCATTGATAATATACAGCTGTGGGCTGGCTTCAGGGGTGGTGGGTTGGCTGACCTGGATAATGTGCAGCTGTGGCTGGTTCCAAGCGTTTAATAGCTCTAAGGGAGATGGAAGAGGAGCACTGGATGAAAAGAGACCTGGAAGAAGCAGAGGGAGGAGAGAGAGTGCTCTGGATGTGGGAGAGACAAGGAGAGGCCCTGGGAGAAGCAGAGAGAAGGGGGCTGGATGAGGAGAGGCTGGCTGGAAGAGGAGCCTGAAGAAGGAAGAATCCAGACACAGCAGTGGCAAGAATCAGGGTGGACTGGCCTGAAGAGGATGAAGCAACAGCATGGACAGTAGATGAACTTCTGAAACCTTGTGGAGGATTGGTGGCTGTGCCGAGGCAAGGTGTGGGAACTACTTATTGAAGTTAACCTGTATGGGGTGGTAAAAGCCAGCTAGTTTTGCTAGTGCTGCAACAGGTGCTGGGGAGGAAAAGATTATAACCACCTTCAAGTATGTTAAAGGTGGTCACAAAAGGGAAGAGAAGGACTTGCTCTCTGTATTCATCCTGCATAGGACAGAAGCAAATGGGTTTAGTTCAAACCTGAAGCAAGCCTTCCTTGATGGTAAGGCCCAGGAGACATGAGGACAGGCTGCTGGGGTGAGCCACAGGAGCTGCAGGGACCCAGGGGATCTTCTCTAGGGGCAGAGGGATGGTCCACATGACCCACTGAAATCTGTTCCTGCTTTTTTTATATATACTGCCATGAAAGAATCATATGCATTTCATTAGGATACCTCCTGGAATAAAGCTTCCTCTATGGGCTTGTTTCTCTGCCACAGCTCACCTGTGTGATCCTTCGCTCCGGTGTGAAGTGGGTGTGAAATGCTGCTGCTGGGATGTGTCGCTGTCGTACACCTCCGCTCCAAAGTGAAAATAACTCCCCGGGCTGTGAGCCGGGGGGACGGGCCCATGGTAAGCGATGGGCTCTGATTGATGAATTTTCACAGCAGGTGAGAGCGGCAGGAGGCACGCACACTGCAGACTTCATGTGCAGATAGCAGCACTCAGGAAGACAAATTGAGTCAATACCCCAAGATGTGGCTGCTGGGTCTGACACCAGCCCCCGTCATTACCCAGTGGCGGACAAATCCCTGCCCTCATCCCGGGAGTGGGGCTCAGGGACAGTGCTCGCCCTGGCTATCCCTGCCAGGATGGAGGGAGTGACACTGCTTTTGCGTCTGGCTCCCAATTTTCCTTATTACCTGCTCTAAGCTCCTTTCAAAGATAAGTGGTTCTTGTGCAAAGCCGCTAATTTAGTCCCAGCAAACAAGAAAATAAGTCTGGATGTGAAAGGCTGGTGGGATTTTGACAAGATGCATGTAGAGGTTGGGTGACTAGTCTTAATTAGGCCATCTTTGTTTACATTTGATGTTTATCAGCTAATTGGCATGGCAAGGTGTGAGTCACACAGCTTCCCTCTGGCATGAAATCAGTTTGCAGGAGAAAAACTGGGAGAACAAATGATCCCAATTATAAGAAAACCCACTGTGCTAATTACCATCCCATGGAGGACAGAGCCTCCCACCCGTGTCCTTGTGCAGCCGCCTGCCCCGCTGCCTCCTGTGCACAGCCCTGGTGCTGGCATGCTCCTCCTGCCTGCGCACCCAGCCCCTTGCTCTGCCTGGGGACCCACCATGTCCCCGCACTGTCACCACAGGAGCAAAGGTGATGCTTTGCCAGCTGCTCATTTGGTGCCCCGCAGCACTTCTCAGGGGCTGAGGCTGCTGCCTACGCTGCTGCCCTTTTTGTTTTCCTTCCTTTTTTAAGCTTGGTGAGGACCATGGTGCAGTGGCAGCTTGTAGGGAGAGTCTTGTGCTCCCAGCATCGCAATGCCCATCAGATGAAAGCCTGGATGTTTGCTACAGTGGAGCTGGACAGGAACCTCACTCTTTAGGCTAATTAAAACCAACATTCATACCGTGCCTTGACTCTTTCCTCCCTTCACCTTCTAAAAATACTTTTAGACCATCAGTAAGCTGGCTGGTTTCCTGCTCTACCCTCCTTCTACTGCCCTGGCACTTGACTTTGATGCATGTGCTCACACATACTTCATCTATGTATGTACGTACGTAGGTATGTACTGTAAATCTCCATCTTTCTCCTGCTGTCACCCTCTCTCTCAATCCTTCGGGGAGGTGTGTTGCCCCTATACCCTTTCAGGCCTTTCCTCTATACACTAAGGGTCCAGTGCGCAGGAATGTTTCTTGGCTGCCCTTGAGTTGAATGATGATGCTGGAGGATTGGAAAAGCCACAAAGCTCAATGCTCTCTGTCTCCCTGTGTCTCTCTTGTCTTCCCTTCTTAGTAGGGGTAACAGATGGCTGAGGCTTTCACCAACAGTCCCGAACACATTGTCACTCCCAACTGAAAGTGAAATATTCAGTGGCATTTAAATTAAATAGACTCTAATGCTTCAGTAATATTAATTACGGTTTCATTCATCCCTGGCCTAATAAATCAACACATAAAGATAGGATGATCCTGTGGCTGGCAGCAAAGCAGGGCTATTCTGCCCTTTGTAAGGTTATGCACACAAAGCCCCCATTCTTACAGGGACATGATGGCCCCTGCAAACATCTGTGCTCAGCACCACTTGAGGAGAAGCCAAAGTGGTAACATTTAAACTTTTCTTGTCCAATTTGTCCACGCAACAGGGCTCAATTCAACAAGAACTTGCAAGTTAAAATTATAAAACCCATGTTAAGTGGGTGAAAACTTTTCAGAAGTTTGGCTGGGGGGCCCAGATTTATTCTGGCAGTGCCGGCTGAAGCCAAGGGCAGGGCGTCCATTCTCGCCGCTGAATTTGTTACCCCAGCTTCAACCTTTAAAAGAGGGGGCTGGGGGCGGAGAAGGCTTGAAGGGTTTGAAAACCTCATGGCACTAAGCTAAATTTCAGGATTTGGGGAGGCCCTGGGCAACAATTTTTCACACAATTTTTTTGTGTGAATACCACAGGGGAAATAGGCTCTGTACTTCACCAACAACAGGTTTTTTTCCCCTCACCGCTATACATATGTAAAAGGAGGCTAATAAAACGGTTGAAGAAAAGATCACTGCTAGTAAATCTTCTGGAGACAAAACCCTCCACTTGTGATGCTTCAAAGCTGCCCAGAGCTACCAGTTTACCCCAAAAGTCCCAACTCAGGGCTGCTGATTGGAAAATAAAAAGCCCTGTGCATAAAAACTTCACTCCAATTGTTACGCAGTGAATGAGACGTTTACATACAGCAGCTTTACTTGACCAAATGACTCGCAAGTATACAAATGAAAAGCTTGTTGCCTATACAGTTTAGCTCCTTTGGAAAGGTCCAGCTAGAGTGGGTTTATAATGAAAATAAATATATTATAATGACAGAGCAGCGCCATAGCTTGTAAGTACATCGCAGAAAGCTGGACCGATTGAAAACACTAAAATGAAATGGGGAAAAAAAAGGCACTGGAGCTGCTTGATGAAGCATTGGGAAGGTTTAATTCGGCAGTGGTCCTTCTGGGAGGCAGTGGAGAGGAGCAGCCTGCCCTGCGGCAGCGCAGCCCCTCTCTGGCTGTGTTTCGGCTCAGTGGCCCAGCGGTGATGCCTGTGCTGCAGGCGGCAGCTCGGTGCAGCGGGTCCCCAGCTTGCTGCAAAGAAGGCAGCGTGGCAACCGGCAGTGATCTTGAAGCAGCCCGCAAGGAGTGGTGCCGAGCCTGTTTCTGCAGGTAGCACGCATGGGAGTGCAGCGGCTCCCAGCCCTCTGCCGAGCCATCACCTTTGGGAACTCGCAACCTGAGTGAGGCCGGTCTGTGCCAACAAGTTGCCCTGTAGATAAGTGCTTAAGAAAGGGATTTTCAGAGCCAATCCCTTAAGCAGAAAACTATTTAAACTACCCTGGGAGTAAATGCTTAGGAGCTTACCCTAAATTCAGCCAGGTGGAAGCCTCCGCTAATCCTGCTACACTGCATCGTGCCTCTTCTAGTTCGTGCCGAGCCAGTAACACCCGCGCCATGCGGTACAGGTGTTCCTGGCCAGGTGCCTCACTGATGATGTCTGCCACTATCAGTCTGGGGTTATCCCACTTAAACCCCATTAACTGCTCGGATAACTCATTTGCCTTCCCTGTCACTAATGCCTATCAGTTTGAGACCATTTCTTTTTTTATGCTTTCTTTAGCTGTCCCAGGAATCACAGTATCTTATGAAGGCACTTTCTGACAACACTGCTTAGCTGTAGCCTATGCCCAGCCCATCTGCTGGGGGACCCCCAGAGTCAGACTCATCTAGTTTAGGACTATGCGCCCAGGTCGCTGAGGAGCTGACGCCAGGCTGCCCATCGGCTGGGCTGTGCCTGCAGTGCTCTGGCAGCCCTCCTTGCAATTTTGACAAGTCGGTGATGCCCACCTGGAAGGTGGAGACACTGATGTGCTTGCTCAGGGATGTTTTCTCCCTATTTTTTAACATAACAAAAAAATCAGTGTCTCCTGGCTGGGATTTGGAGTAGGCACTGGCCCCTTGCCACTCTCCATTTGTGTTACTGAGCGCAGGTTATGAAGCACATGACAGGGATTGATATGTAGCAGTCTCCAGGGGTGGGTTTTGGCAGAAGCTATCTGTGGGATGGTGTGGGGCTCACAGGGGCTGAGCATGGTGATGGGATGTGCCAGCCACCCCATGTTCACCTTCGCAAAGCAGCACCCACAGACCCCAGCCTGACTGTCCAAGCAGGGATGAATTCTCACCAGTGAACACTCTCCCCATGCAAGAGCAAGCGTAGAGCCTCTGAAAGGACCTCTTGAAACAGGAAGGAGAGCCCAGCCTTCCTCCCCACCGCTTTTGCTCTCCCTCTGGATTTAGGCCTGGCATCTAATGCAGCACAGCCAGGTGTCCCCTGGGTTTGAGGCACAGGTCTGGGTGGGATGCAGAAGGCTCTTTTCCATGAGGAGGAAGCTTGCCATCAAAGAGTTGACTGTGGACCACTGATGGTCCCTTCTGTCCCTGCCGTGGCTCCAGGGGAGAGCATTCCCAGTGGTGAGGCCAGCCCAGAGTGAGAGGCAGCACGGGGCAAGGCAGAGCAAGGGCAGGGCTGCAGGCAAGCAGCCAGAGCCCCCGTAACTGGACAGAAAGATGGGAAGGGGCTGTGCCGCAGGGGACTGGGGGGTCCAGGGAAGCCTGCTGGGGAGCAGCAGCTGCTGCTACACCCCAGGGCATGGCTCATCCTCTGCTGGCTGTGATTTCTGCAGCCTCCACCAGTCTGCCTCTCCAGGAAACTGCCCGTGTTGTCTGTGCCTGAAGCTGGCCCTGGGAGCTGGGCTGGCAGGGAGCTGCTCATCCTGCACACTCCAGCTGGCTCCGAGGCCACCGCAGCAGCTGAATGAGGAGGACGCACTCCTCTGCATGTCCTAGTTCCCATCAGCTGGCCGGGGCAGACCGTACGCCCGTTAAAAACAGACAAGGAGAGCACGTGTTGCTCCAGCCTGTCAGGATCATGAGAAAAAAAACTGGGCCAGGAGTTGCACGAGACCCATGGCGTACTCTTGGGGTGGCGATGGCTGAGTGCCCGTCCCTGTGCTGGCACCACAGAGGAGCTGGTGCCAGCCCCGGCCAGGCAACATGTGCAGCCAGGGGCTGGCAGGCTGCAAAGGTGAACACAAGACACTGTATAGGTTCTGAAGGCAAAAATGCATCCAAGGGGAACTTCTTTTGGCTTGTAGATTCAAAACACTCCACAGAAATCTTAAATGAGACTCCTTTGACTCCTAGTTTGGAAAAAATATTTAAAGTATCAGGACTCAAAAATTAGTGTGTGTTCATGCAAATCAACATTTTGTCCTGTCCCTTTCTGGAAGAGGGTTCACCTTAGGTTTGAGGGACTTGAAACTGCTCTTTACCACTGCACTACTGTCCCGGTGAAGGGGCTCCTGTCTTCAAGGCAAGACCACTCCCATGCACTGGTAGCTGTACCAGTAACCAGTGGATGGGTCTTCTGCCTAGGTCACGTATAAATACTTAACAAAACCATAATTCCTTCATTTAGGCTACATTTCATTCTGAAATACATCTCCGTGGCCTGGTCTGCAGAGAAGGAATTAGTCTTTGAGGAGACTGGCCTGGAAGGTACCTCCTCCTCCATGTATTTATGAACTACAGGAAACGTTTGAATGAATCAAGTTGCTAAATCTTAGACCAAAGTTAGTGAAGTCCCCTGGTTTCAATCAAGGAAACATTGCTCACTGCGGACAAGAAGGAAAACAGAAAGGCAGATGTGTTCCAGTAATACAGAAAGCATACACACCAGCCCTCATTTTGGGGGCACAAGGAATTGGCAACTATACCCAAAAGTACAACATACCGTGTTGAACCATGACTGTTTCCGTGCTCAGACATAAACCTTTTGCAACCTGTTATGGGCTAACAAAAGAATAAGTTGAAAAGCAGTTTTTATATGGCAGAGATTAGCAGAGAACGTTTAGCTGAATTTATCTCGAGATATAATTTGCTAACATCTTTTTCTTCCTTGCTCAAATCATTCTCTGGTAGTTATTTTTAGTAATGACATATATGTTTCCTAGTAAGGCACTTTGCATTTAATAGTAATAAGAAATAACATTATCTACTTTTTATGATTGAAGATTATGGAGTCTATTCTAATAGCTTCAGTTGTCAACACAAGGTCCTCTGGTACTATGTTTCTTAGCTTCCCTGTTGTAAAAGAACATGTCTATGTAGATATTATTAATTTATCATTGCACAAAACAAAGTTTATGAACACTTAATATTTAATGTGCTGTGAATTTAATAATAAAAAATTAAGACTCTACCTTACATAATTTTTTAACTACCTGATTTTTATTCTTCTCATTAGCTCTTTATGGCTCTATTCTGAGATTTTAAACCCCTGACTTGGGTTTAAGCATTTAATTGTGTATACTGAAATGTAAATACTTAATATCTAGCCCAGCTGAATACAAGGACAACACCGTGATGGTATTAAGCACCACAACATTCCTACCATATGTTGACATAGGGATATAAATATAAAGCTGTACTGAAGTCAGTTGAGCCACCTCAAGTTACATGACCCGAAGACCTGAGTCCTCTCGCTTAGTAGCCACACCAGATAGGTGTGCTTGCTGTTCTTTCCAAAACTTCTGATGCTTTTTGCATTGACACTTAGCCCAGCAAGCGGCTAGGCACCCGTTACAGCTTCTCCAAGGGCCTATACTACTTCTGTCTGTCTGAGTAGTTCCTTGCATAAGCATGATTAAAAAAAAATAGTTTTTTACTGCAAAAGATTAATGGATCTGATTTGCTATTCTGGCTTCAGCTTTCCTCAGCACAACCTGACAGATCTTGTTCTCAGGAATCACTCCCTAAGTGCCCAGAATAAACAAAGTAGGTCGGGGTCTTAAACCAGGGAAATTGGCTTTTGATGCCAGTGGCATTATGCAGCCCAGCCCCAGCTGAGGATCTGGCTCTGTTATGTCTCGACAGACATATGCTTATGGTATATGATTTTGTTCCTCCAGCGTGATTCATTCTAGATTTCAAGTACCGAATGTGAGTCATACTCATTTATTTCTTTACATCTGTATTATCTAGCCTAGCTGTTGAGGGTTTAGTCAGAAGAATAATTAATGTTTGGTTGATAATCTGAATCCCAACAGCTCATCCCAGACAACGTTTCTTGACAGCAAATCCTGCACCACAGAGATTAAGAGACAAATTTGCAAATGTCAGAAGGCAAGAACTGAATGCAGAAATGCAGGCCACCTCCACCACCCTGCTGCTCTGCCCGTAACATCCACATCACACCATCACCGAGCCACAGCCCCGTTTGACGTGATGGCATACAGCGATCCTGTATTTAGGAATGCAGATCACCAGGCGTGCATTTAACTGGACATGCAATTATCTGACTTGCACACCCAACACGTGTGTGCCTCTTGGGGTTTGCACATCCTGCAATCCAAAGTAGCTGAGCTTTAAAGTGGCTGCAACAAAAATAGAGAAGAAGCCTTCATTTTGTTAAAAATCTGGCACCGGTTTCACTTTTTTTCTAAATGAGACAGAAGGCAAATGTTCTCCAACAAAAGATAAACAATGACAATCAGAGCTGGAATATTAATATGCCTGAGTATGGGAAACAAGCTGGACGAGCCAGAAAGGAAAGCAAACAATGGAGCTTGTGCCTTGCCGGGCAATTATTCCAAGCGGAGAGCCATTGTCAGGGGCGCTCCTGCGGAGGGAAGCATGCATGGGGAGAGGAAAGAAGTGGCACCATCCATAGAAAGGTAATTTAGAATTCAGAGTAGAAAAAGCAGGTTGTTGAGAATGGAGAAAATAAAGAAAAGCCAGAGACTGATGACCATTGCACACCAACAGGCCCCCTTTGGAGGTAAGGACAGGAGGAAGACTCAGAATTGCCATTGACAGGGTAATGTAATAGCCTGGCCAGTGAATGCCAGAAGGTGAAGTTCAGCTCCCTTTTTGGTTCAACTGCCTTTCCTAGTGGGACAGCATCCCCTGGGCAGCTACGCTGCCTCTTCCTGTAGGGAGGAGGAGGAGGAGGGGGAGGAAGCCTTTGTGAGCTTGACCTTACAGGAACGTGCACAGTATCCACAGGTATTTTACTCAGGAGGAAACCAAGAGTTTATATGCCTCTATTTTATGAGATGAGGCTTCACAGAGTGCGCTGGTACTCCCCTGAACTCCAAAAGATGCTCATCATTTTACGACTACAAGAAGATGAGGCAGTGCTCATTGTCTAAGGGAGAAATTTGGCCTTAATGGCCAAAGTATCCCAATAGGTCATTTCATAGTACTAAAACTGTGATCACTGGAGAAAATGTATATGTACAGTAATGTCTAGCTATGTCACTGGAAATGCCAGGTGTGAATAGCTTCCAGAAGCTCACCACAGCATCCCCTGGCCCACCCACTCCTGCCAGACCCAGGGTACCTTACTCCTCCTGAGATTTAACAGCAGAAGATGATTTCAGGGAATGAATGGCAGGCATGATGCTAGGAAGACAACCGTCATCACCTGATAGATCACAAATCATCTGCCACCATATCACACTACAGGTCCCCTCTTCCACTCACCGTTGCTCTGAGATGCTCATGTCCAGCCTCTCCAGGAGAGCATCCTCAGAAGTCAGAGCTGGTGTGAAAAGGGAGTTGTCTCTCACAGCCTGCATGCTGCAAAAGAAAATTACTCAGTTCCTCCTCTCTCCTCTCTGAGCAACAGGACAATCCCTCACACAACTTGTCACTGACCTGGTTGTTACAGGTGACATTCAGCGCAACACTTAGGGGACGGAGCTGCAAAATGCCACCAAATACAAACCTCTAAGATAGTAAACAGCCTCCACCAAATACGAATGGTGGTACCTTGGCTTTTTAAAAAGGAGTATCACTTGAAAGTAACAGGGTTCTTTTTCTTTTTCTTTTTTTTTTCCCCCACTCCTGCCATTCTTGAAGTCTGTTTCTGTTGCAGTCAGTGATTGCACTGCCTGAAACATGGGACATGACATTTGTCTCCAGAGCCTTCCCCACCCACCAAGGCTCAGACTGTGCTTTATCAGCCAGGCTGGTTGGCTCTGGCTGTGGGTAACTAGCCCTCAAATCCAGGTTTGCCTTGCTCGGTGCTTTACTGCTTCATAGCCCTCTGCAGACAAGTTAGTATGTAACCCCTCTCCTAGACAATGAACATTGTATTGCATACACAAAAAACTCACACAAAACTGTAACATAAGGGTATGTAACCGTAACATAAGGACAAAGGGACTAAGGACTGAATGCCAAGTGTCCTAGGCAAGTGACCGTTCCTTGAAGCTCTCATGATTAAAGTGCTGCCATATGAAATTTTGGAATACATGTGTGTAACTGTTTCCTGCAAGTGTCTTTTAAACTCAAGCTGGATCCTTTAATTGCAAGGCTGGTGAAAGCTGCTTTGTAATTTCCAGAGGGTTTGTGTAATGCATGTACATATTTAGTGAGAGGTAATGAACCCTTCTTCACCTCCCATCCAATGAAGCATTAGCACCACCAGTTGGTCATCAAGCCTGAATAACACCCAGTCCCAACTGCAATAATAGTGCAAGAGCTTTGTTCAGGTTCTCAAGAGCAACACGTTGTGTCATCCAGATGTATCGTTCAGTTGGCCTGAAGCTGAGGCAAGTCATGTTAAAATTGCATAGGTGCTTTTTTTTTTTCCCCTGGGTTTGTTGATTGTACCTGATCTGTTCCAGCTTGAAATTTAAACCACGCTAATTAGGGAATCAGAAAACTGTAATGAGGAGCTCAGCTAAATCCCAGATCTTTCAACACAGTCACATTTTTCAGTTTACTGGTGAAAGACTGAAGAGGATCCAGAGAAAACACTATTAGTGTTTTGGCCTTCTTGAGCAACCCAATCCAAAGATGTACTAATCCTCAGGGGGAAGCAAGGCACACTTGGGTGCTGATTTTTCAGTTCTTAGGTCAGGAAATTGGCTTGCCAAGCTGCTTCTGCATGGCACACGGCTAGATTGCCATGGGCGAGCACGAAGTCTTGATTCACACACACATATGCAGTGATGCTCGTGCCTTCGAAGACAGGTGTGTGCCCCTGGTTATTTGAAGAGCATATCTACTCTTCTTTGCTATTCCAGTTTGCATAAACTGCAAATATTTTCCCTTTTCCTGGCTCTCTGCCTTCCTCTTCCCCTGTGTTTGCTCATGAAGAGGTGTACAGGCATTTCACAGCACTCACAGAGATTGCAGGTTTCATTCGTAATTGCACTAAGGCTGGTATAGCCCAGGGATTGAGCAGGGACACCGACCGTTGTACCTGCTTTACAGGTCTTTTCTATTGTGAGTGACCTAAGAAAGTCTCAGTGTAGAAAGGAATCAAGATGACCATGTCTTGGAGTTTCAACCACCACTTCACAACTGGCTGAGATGGAGAAAGGGTTGTAACCAAGACCGAACTCTTCAAGGAATGCAGAATCCCTGGCAGAGGGACAGTTTGCCAGTTACATGCATACAAAGGAGGTAAACAATACAATCTGCTCCCTTACAGAAACGTTAACCGGTACAAACAGTAAAGTGGTTATAGTCACCTTCCCCCCCCCTCCCCCCCCCCCCCCCCCCCCCCCCAGTTGGAACAGCCATACCTGACCCGTGGCACCAGTTTGATTAGTACATGTTGGTGCTTTACTGCATCTCATCTGATCCGTTCAAATGACATCCTTGCGGTCCTGCCTGCTTGGGATGGCATCTGACAGTGGCATCCGAGGCTGTAAAAGCTAATTCTCTATGGCAGGATTGTCATTCTCAGAACCAGCACATCCAACAAAATGCAATGCCCTAGACATTTTGAGTTTGTTAGTATCTTTTTAATTAATCTTGCAAATAGGTGGGCGCAAGGATCTCGCCGATGACTGTGGCTTCCCCATGCTACACCCTGCACAAGCACAGGGCAAGGGGCAGATCTTGCTGAACAGTTTTATACCCCAGGGCCTGCTGTTGAGAGCCACTGGTGGGGTGGCAGTGCATCCCTGACACCAAGCCCAGGACTTTGCCTTCACTCTTGAAGATCTTGATAGGCAAGACAGTTGAGAGAGGGAAAAAAGGACTTGGAACTCACTTTTTCCCACTGGAAAAGTTCTGTTATGCTTTGTTCGCACTCTTGCCACATGCTTTATGAAATACTCTCCCCGTTTGCACTTGATAGACTTGTATAAATAAACATAATAAACATATTTTTGTTTCCTCTTTCCTTGCACGTTCCCCTCCTCCTTAGTCAAAGTGAGCTTCGATTTGAGGATATTCCCACAAAAAAAATATGTAACAGTTGAATGCAAGCCACTCATGATGCTCTCACTAGGACACTGTCAGGGGCTAAAACCCTAGAGCAAAATGTCACAGTTCTCAGTATGACTTTGTGCCTGACGCTGGCACATGATGCTTACAGAGTCAGGAGCTCGACTGACATGAGTAATGCCAGAACTCACCTGAGCAAGCTTTTCTAGAGTTCAAGCCCTGCCTTTGCAAGGTTGGAGAGTTTTGATTTTTTTTTTTTTCTTTCAAGAGCTTATTAAAATTGAAAAATTATGCAGCCCATTGCTTAGTTGTTTCTCATAGGCTTTACAGTGCTCAGACAGCATATCGTTTTTGTACCCTGGCTCTCAGCTACACATGCTCGCTCTCTCTGAAGAGGCTGGGCAATCTTCAGTGCCATGTAGCACTCAGAAGTGGCGCTTAGACTGTAAATATTATATGCTGCTGTAAGACCATTTGAATGGTAATACTCAAGCAATTACTTTCCTTTCAAGATCATTAAACACAAATCTGACTTGTATTTTAATAGGACTGCCAATGTATTTAATGGGGGGCAGTAAAGGGTAGTTTTTTTCTAATGGATGAATGTTTATATTATTATCCACTCTGAAAGACCACATTAGGAGGAAACTGTATAACGCTCATGTGTTTTGCCTCAGTCCTTTTCGCACAGTATTCAATTTTTTCTCAGTTCCGCATCTTACAGTATCATGGCAAAACTGCGCCTACAATAAATCCCACCACCATATTGCTATTATGAGACAAAAAAAGACCAAATACAGTCACGCTGAGAAGAACTTGCAGTTTGCATTTTCATCATGTCTGTTAAAATTTTAGAGAAAGCCAATGCTTGACAAATTGACAGGTTGGGACAGTGACACCTGCTAAGCAGCCACGGGACAGGCAACATAAGACTAAGAGCAACATCAGCTCCTCCACGCCACCCTGCAAACACATCTGGGGACTGCTTCAGAAACACCCTCAGCAGGGTCATTAGGTGTTTCTGCCTCTATGTCTATTCTCATTTGTGTTTGGGCTGCCAAGGAGATGGTCTGTGTGAGGGATGCCATGCGTGGTTGGGTCTGTGCTGAAGTCAGCAACTGCTTTGCCACAGCTCGGACCCACCCACCACCACTGCTGCCTCCACCACGAGGACCCGCTGGCTGGAAAGCAAAAAAGCTCCTTAGTTCCTTATCAATTTTATGAGCAATTTGGACAAATTAATTCCTGAGTACTTATTTCATATAAGTAGAACACCTGCATCATCTTGTCATTGTGGATTTAAGTCACATATTTTTGCTGAAGATGGCGCGTGGCGTGGGCAGGACATCAAAGCCAATTTGGGGCTGTCCCCAACAGGCTGTGCATTTGGGGAGCTCAGAAAAGAGCAAACCCTGCAATCTGTTTCTATTTAGCACTCATTCTTGAAAGTGAAATCTGGAAATGATTGTGCAACATGACTGGTTAGCAGTTGATAGCCTCTGGAGAGTAGTTAGAAAATTTTGACTATTTTTGTCTTCCCACTTGCACCCATACTGTAAACACTCCCTTTCCCCACTAACTGCAGTGAAGGGTCTGCATATACTTCTGAGCAAATGTCGCTCTATAGATTACATGATGTTATTACCTGTGCCCAAAATCCAGCATTGAGAAACACATTTCTCTAAGGGAAGTGCTTCCATATCAGCCGAATTTACCCATGGAGGCTTCTTGTTCAAAACGGCACCCAGCTCAATAGCTGAGAATACACACCTCCACACTCACTAAAATGTTTCAGGTGCAAAGCTTGATGCCTCCTTGTTAGATAGTTGTGGGCAGTAGCTATTAGCAGCCTATCAAGTAGATTTTGGTAGATGTTTATAGGTCTGCAATGTAAACATTGCAATAAAAAACATCAGGAAGGTGGATCTAAATCCAGAGCTCATGGAAAGAAGCCCAGGAGTTAAAGGAGAAAGCAAGGTGGAAGGTTTTCTATTACTTTGCATTTTAGTGGACAACAGCAAAAGCTGATCAGGAATTGCTACAGGATGTATTGTGCTAATAAATGGAGTGATAGGAGTGGGAACCTCCAGCCATAAATGGCTTCTGCCAGTTGCAGGCAGAAGTAATGAAAATGAGTACTTCCATCTCCCCCTGCCCCCTGGGAGACAGAGAAATCACACTGAACTGAGGTCCCCCCCCCTGCTGTCTGTCTGGGGTGGGGGTGGGGGGCTGGGCTCTGCTGCAGCAGCACCTCTCTGAGCAGCTGCTTGCCAAGAGCTTCTCCAGGGCTAGGGGAAGGCTTTGCTGAAAATTCCCAGCCTTAGAGGAGAGACACAACACAGAGAAGGCAGCAAAGGCACTACACAACTGCAAGGGCAAAGAAATGTGTGGAGCACAGTATCTAATGGCTGGGATACAAAGAACGTGCTCAGTGGTGAGTAAGCTCCCAGGTCTCCTAATGCTAAGGGGGGTACTCCAACCACCACAGCTGCCACATTTGTGACTATTATTACAGAAAACTGTTGACATTTTCTGGGTTATGGATGGTTATCTGGAATTCATGGATAATTTAGTCCTTTTGCTTATAGAAATAGTTTGATATGCTCTTTAAATAAGCACATAAAGAGATTGATGTGTGATGTTTGTGGGTTCAGATGTTCTGAAAAGTGACATTCCTGTATGGCAGAGAATAAAGCTTAAAAGGGGATATTATTTATAAAAGCACCACCATGCACAGGCAGTGTTTATTTACCATTTAAATGCCTCATTTCTGTTCTGGCTGTCTGTGCTATAATTTGCACAGGCACTTAAACTTGGGTATAAATAAATGCAAAGAAGTAGTGTTTATGCAGAGTTAAGACGAGGAAATCAAGCACTGAAAGATGGAGGACAGTCCTGCAGCATGGGTTCAGCCATCATACCCACCTTTGGCTCCTGCTGAGCACCCCTTCAGCGACAAGCAAGAAGCCATCCACACTTGCGTTTGAAGAGCTTGATCAGAATATCAGCGCTGAAGATGCAGCTAAGATTTAATGAGCAGGTGGGCAGTGCGAGCCAAGCACCGGGTGGCATCTCATCATTACTGAAATGCACGGGATGTGATGAGGCACCTCAGGTATCTTGCCAAGATCCTTGAGATGGCAAGCATTTTCCTCTGGGCCAAGTGAGGCACAGACTCTGCTCCAGGAAAAGGGCAGCAGGTGCCAAGGAACAGCCCCAGGGTGGCAGGCTGCAGTGGGGACATTTGTCACTGTCCCCTGTGACTGTTGGAAAGGAGGGCAACCAAACCGCACCTCCTCCTTGAGCTCTGCCCCCCACACCACCAAATCTGTTAACAACCTCTTTGCTCCTGCACCTTTAACTCTCTCTCCCTTGTGCTTATGGGCATGTATATAGTCCATATATACCCACAGCCTTGTGGGGACATGATGCAAGGACACGCTGCCTCCCGCCTGCGGGGGCATTGGGCAGGGGAGGTGGGGGTGCTCCCACGGTGGCAGGACACCTGGCAGTTCAACTGCTGAACTCTGTAGTAATAGATTTACACCAGTTTTATGGCTGTATTTGAGGAAAGAAACCTGTGGTAGAGTTTGATTAAAATGTTAGGAGTATAAACCCCTCATCTGGTCCCCTTTATCTGTCCAGGCAGAAGAAGTGAGTTATTTTGGTAGATGAAAGGAGGCACCTCTTGCTTACCATGCCTATTAAAAAGGTGGAAAAGTCACATCTTTTTTTGTCATGTTACAGCAAACTCCTGCCTTGAGCTGCTGAGAAGAACAGGGAGTAGAAAGAGAGATGGGTATAAGGAAAGGTTATGCTACTTACTTTGTTGCAGTCCATGAGGAAGGTGCTCTGGCTGAGTTGTCCTCTTCCATAACACCAGACATGATGACTTTTACAGCACAGCTGTACATCTTCTGCCTCGAGCAAATCATCCTGGGGTGCACAGCCTCTCTAGCAAGTCCCTGTGAAGCCTTTCCACAGTGAGCAAGCACCCGTGGGGCAAAAGGGGCAAGTGGGGGAATGGGCAAGCACCAAGATCTGGAATGGCTGTTACAGAGTTGTAGTCTTAGGAGATGTTTCTGTACTTGGGATAAGCCCTGTTTGGAAAGTCAGATCTTTCTTTGCTTCTGCTTTGTCTGCATCAAAGAGAAAAGCCTGTGAGCAGCGAGAAGTTCAATGCCAACCACATTGCAGGTAAAAGAGAGGAGATGCTGACCGGCGTCTGCTTTGGCTTCAAGCAGGGATCAGGTAGTGCCGGTGCCATACTGCTGTTTGTGACCCTGACTTCCCTGAGGAGCCATCCTTACCTTTCTTAGACCAGTGTTTTCCACTGCTATCAGTACAGCATCATCAAACAGGTATGTTGGCACTGCGATAGCATTTTCTTATGTCCTGCCTTCACTGTAGGGAAATCTAACAACTGAGACATGTTTGTTGTGTGGCTACGAGATCACACCTCTTCCTACCTCAGGTGTCGGGGCAGCCTGCAGGATTTGCAGGATCAGCAGGCCAGCAGACACGGCCATGCCTGGCTCACTGGTGCTGCGTGGGGTCCTTAGCACCATGTGTGGAGCTGTGGCTGCCACGGTGCAGCTGGGCACCAGCGTTGCAAAGTGCCCCCGTCCCCTTGAGGCTCTAGTCCTGGCCCTGCAACAGCCATGTGAAAACTGAACGTGTCGGTCCCTGGCCAGCACGGACGAGCTGTCATGTTTGTGAGGTATTTGAGAGGGAAAGACAAGTTGTCTTGAATGACCAGCAGGGAGTATCAGGTTGTTGTTCCTCTCATGCTTTGCCCACAACAGTGTGTTTGTTCTCAGTTGCATTCTGATTTAGTTACAGTGAGCTTTGGGAACAGCCCCCGTCATTACTGACAGCACCGGTACACAGCCCATTGACTTCAGCAGGAGGGGAATGTCACCCCTTCCATGCGCATGTGTGTGTACTAGTGTCTTTTGAAAAGCACCAGGCGTACATTAATACTAATAACTGAGACTGCTATTCCTTTGCATCTGCCTGATAGGCAGCAGGCAGAGTGTGAACTGCTCTATGTATCAATTAAATGAAAAATAAATAATAGGGAGAAAGTATTATCTTTTACAGTGTATTCACTGGCACATATTTATTAGATATCAAATATAATGCTGCTCATATCATTGTTTATGTGCATCACGAAGCCCTAAAGTCATTTATGGCATCATGGTTTAAATGATGAAAGTCAGATGCAGGAGCATTGCCATGTTCCTCAAAGCAGGCTGGCTGATAAATCTCTGCTTTTTAAAATTTTTTACTTCTTTCATACACTTGTTCCATTACTGATATGCATCCCGTGTGGGACACCAGACTTTTCCAGCCTAAGGGAGTAAAATTAATTTCTAGACTTTTTTCAGGCTGCAAGTTTTAAGTCTGCAACTTCGGGGTGAGGACAGTCAAGGAACACAGCAAAAGCACGCGCAATTTGTGGATGTACGAGTAGCAAGGCAACTGTCTTCTGAAACATGGTTAAATATGTAAACTCTGCCTAGGGAAAATGTTTATTTACCTAGATTGACAGCAATCAGAGTAAAAAGCACTCAAGATAAGTGGCTCTTTAGCCAACTTTAATTTGTTGATGGATGGATTGATGGGAGGATGGTCAAAGAAATGACAACATAACTCTCTGTAATGGAGATATTCTGTCTGCTGGAGTTTGCAGTACCATTTGGTCTAATTATTCCTGATCCATCTATGAGCAAACTTTGCTTCCAGTGAGACAAGTTGTCATTCCTTTTCTTTAAATAAAAAGATGAGAAGGTAAAATCAAGAACAATTAGAGCAAAGGCTGATGACATCTTCTGCAGTCAAAAATATATACAGAATCATGTGTATTGCTTAAAGATGGTTTCCTATATTAATTGAAATAGTTGTGCATTCTATTATGCAGATTGTATGGGAACAGATGGCTCATTTCACAAATTAAACCTTGTCTTTTTACATTGCTTCAACAAAATAATGGTGAATGAACACTGCTATTGTAAATGATCCCAAGTTCAAACCTCGTAGCATTGGAACGGGCTATGCTTTTCTGGTGGAAATTAGCAGGAAAGCAAGGAATCAGTCACAGAATCATAGTTTGGGTTGGAAGGGACCTTTAAAGGTTATCTAGTCCAATCCCCCTGCAGTGAGCAGGACATCAACTAGATCAGGTTGCTCAGAGTCCCATCCAACCTGACCTCAAATGTTTCCAGGGATGGGGCATCGGCCACCTCTCTGGGTAACTGTTCCAGTGTTTCACCATCCTCATAATAAAAAAAATTCTTCCTTATATCTAGGCTGAATCTACCTTCTTTTAGTTTAAAAACATTACTTCTTGTCCTACTGCTACAGGCTCTATTAAAAAGTCTGTCCCCTTCTTTCTTGTAAGCCCCCGTTAAATATTGAACGTCTGCAATAAGGTCTCCCAAAAGCCTTTTCTTCTCCAGCCTAAAGAACCCCAACTGTCTCAGCTTTTCTTCATAGCAGAGGTATTTCATCCCACTGATCATCTCCATGGCCCTCCTCTGGACCTGTTCCAACAGGTCTATGTCTTTCCTGTGCTGAGGACTTCAAGCTGGACACGGTACTTCAGGTGGGGACTCACCACAGAGGAGTAGAGGAGGAGAATCACCTCCCTCAGCCTGCTGACCATGCTTCTTTTGATGCAGCCCAGAATATGGCTGGTTTCCTGGGCTGCATGGGCTGCGAGCTCACACTGCCAGCTCATGTCCAGTTTTTCATTCACCAGGACCCCCACGTCCTTCTCTGCAGGGCTGTTCTCAATTCCTTCATTCCCCAGCCTGTACTGATTCTGGGGGCTGCCCCGAGCCAGGTGCAGGACCTTGAACTTGGCCTTGTTGAACCTCATGAATTTCACATGAGCCCACTTCTTGAGCTTTTCCAGGTCCCCCTGAGTTGAGAGAGTCATCTGTGTGAATTTGGTCTGTTCTGCTGATCAGTCAGAGGTGCCCGCTCACAGAGCATCCTGAGGAACCACAGAAATATTCTGCTGTCATTACTGCACTTACTGCAGAAGCAAAAACTGCCAATCAGCAGCACAAACTGATGTCTCGGATTTTCTGATCTGGCTGAAATATGCTTGCTCCAGGACTAGCAATAAAAGAGCAAATACCAGTAGCTGCTTCCCTAGCCAGAGGGGTGGTTGCCCTCAGCATAACTAAGGGCAGCCATGAGGTTGCTCTAAGGCAACACAACCAATGCCAACACTTGCTTTCCAGGGTTGAATAGCCTGCAGTTTCTGAGGAATCAGTTTTCTTTTAGCTCGAATTCCCAAAATTTGGGTTAACCCATATCAGTGTCACTACTGGAAATCGCAGCTACAGTGCAGCTCGTTTTATGTGGGCTGGCACAAGGATGGGCGGCACGAAGGAGGGCTGCAGTTAAGAGCAACTTAACTGGCGGTGTCAGCTCACATCTTTGTAGAAACCATCACCACAAACAACCTGAGCGTGAGCTCTGCATGGGCCTCTCAGAGGAAAATTCATCATAGTGGAGGTAGTGGGAACTAAATTACTCTGGCGCCAAATTCACTCAGCCTGGACCTACCGAACATGCGGGCCAGTGCTTGATTTGCTAAATGGGAGCCAGCCAGTCCCCTCTTTGGAATGACATCGGGGGTGTCATTGTACAGCCAGGGCCCTCCCTGTAGATGTCTGCCAACAGTGTGGAGGCCACCGGCAGCAATTAGCCACCACTCTGACACCTACTGCCAGTGGCAAACTCCTCTTGGCATCAGGATGAGGCCGGGACGAAGCACTGGGTGCATGCTGTGAGGAGCAGGGGACCTCCAGGTCTATCGCATTGTCCCTGCCGGGGTGGGTGGCACGTGGCAGGGGATAACCAGGAGCCCTTCGACAGCTCTTCTCGTGAGCGCAGCACTGCAGGGTAACTGGGCACGACCCTATCCAACACACTTCCGCACAGCTTGGATCAGCCCCAGCTACATGACAAGCACATATGCTGCTGCTGGAAAAAGTATGTGGAAAAAACCTAGCCTAGATTGTAGTTTATAGTTCTTTGCAGCAGGACTGCATGAAGCTAATGACACAGAAAGCCATTTGGGTTAAATCGTGAAACAGAAAGATGCAGCACCTGCTTTTATGCTTCACGTGTTACTAAAAATACTTCTTCCTTTCTAAAATGCAACACAAATGGCAATACAAAAGAAAACTCCACAGTAACTTCGGTGACACCATTAAATGAGGTTTCATCAGTGCCCCTGTGCACAGAAAGATGAAAAAAAGATCACAGAAACAGAAGACATCATTATGCCATTGCTTAAACACTCGGTGCATCCATATCTGACGTAATTCATTGCCCTCCTGGTCCCTCCATGTAAAAAAGAGGATATTGATAGGTTTTAGACAGGAAAGATGAGAGTGATCCAAAGTATGGAAGAGCTTCCATGTGAGGAGAGACTAAACAGCATCTATTTATCCTGGAAAAGAGACTCCTGAGGGAAGAAACATGGCAGAAAGGTGTTGAGGAGGCGAATCAAGATGCAAAATACTTCAACAGACAGATGAGAAAGAGGACTTTAGAGACAAAAGTACGTAATTTAACTGAAATCTAACAGTTCAGGGGAAGTATGGAAGCCAGATGAAATCAACGGTTGTCACAAGGGGTTACACTGACCCTTTTGGGGCAAGCAGCCCTGGGGCCGCCAAGCACCACGCGGTCACTGGCCACCCAGCCCGGTTGCAGGTAGCCATCCCACCTGTGCCGCACCAGAGCCTACGGTCAGCCGTGTCCTCACCCAGCGCATATCACCTCAGGCCATGGGTGCATGTGGGCACGTGGATTCCCACCTCACCGGGCACGGGGGACCCCAAGGCAACCCATCCTCATGAGGTGCCACCAGGACCTCTAAGGAGCTGCCTTCTCACAGGTGCAGCTCACACAACTCAAATACCACATTTATTCTTAAACATTTTCCCCCTCCACTCTTCAAAATCAAACAAAAAGCCCTGACTCAAGCAAATTTTTTACTAGTGAAAAGGGAGCATTGCCAGAGAGTATGAACCCCTGTAGAGATTTTACTTTTGCTATTGATTTTATGTGTGAGATGCTTAGCTACTCTGATAATATCTGACAGTATAAGGAGCCAGAGAGAGAATAGAAAGGTTAATACAGTAACAATGTCACCAGGATAACTGGTAAAATTTTTGGAAATCATGGTTTTAAATCTGACTGAAATACCTCATTGTTTCTCAAGATGAGAAGTGTTTTGACAAAAGAAATCACCCTCCCACTGAGGAGTTTTAATTTTTTTATTGTTAGTTTTGCGAGAAGGATGTGCAAGGTAAAACGGGATATATTAGAGAGCTATTAATGCTTCAGAAAAGGAAAAAAATTAAATGGCAGAAATGTAAGTGGTGAACTGAGGCATTCACAGTGAAGGTACATGCATTTCCTACCTTGCTAACAGCTTGCTATGTGACTTACGTTGCATTGGTACTGTTGGTACTATGGAGAGTTAAAAACCCTCATTGAAATTGTAGTTTTTGAATAAAGAGGTCTCTGAATAACAGTCCTGCTCCTCTGGGACAACACAGACCAGAAGGCATGGGGATGGGGGACAACGTGTCCTCAGCTCCTCTGCAGCCTCAGAAGACATGCAGCCAGACCTGCCCTTTCAACAACAAGCTGCTCTACCAAGCAAAGCTGCTCTCTGAAGATGTCCACCCACCCAAAACAAAACCTAGAGCCAAATGTTTTCTAGAAGAATGTTATTTCCGAGGGAAAACTGTTTTTAAAAATAAATAGAATTTTAGCTGAAAGGCTGGCTGTAGTTTGGGTGCTCCTTGGGTTTGGTTGCCCTCCTGGGGGTAACAGTTTGGATCTCTTTCAACTGAGGAGGGACTTGAATTCATGTCAGTCACTTTGTGGGCAAGTCCTTGCTCAATCACTATCAAGGGTCTTCAATATAAAGCATAAGCTAATGCATCTGAGAAATGCAGGTCTGGACAGCTGAGCTCTGGAGACTGGAGCATGATCCCACTCTTCATGGTTCCAGCTGGTCAATGCCATGACCTCAAGAGTAGCAAGGTCTTAGGGCTTGCCCTTCTGGGCAGCATGTTCCTCCCCACATAGGGTCTGGAGAGCCCGGACCTCACGCTGGGCTGCACACCAGTGACCCAGCCCTGAAGAACAAGGAGGTGCAGTGTCTGACCCGTGCTGGCCTGCCTCCACACCAAACCTGTCCCCAGATGTGCCTAGTTTTGGGCTTTGAAATTACATGTCAGAAATATTCATTAATTAAAAAAATTAGTGCTTTCCATACATGAGGATTATGTGTCAAGAGACTAAAATATCTTTCACTTGAGTTCATTTAGTCCAGCAAGTCTCCCCACTGTAACTGTAACCCACTCTGCTGTCAGGGAATGTACTAGAGCTACCGCAGAGTTAGAGAACCAAAAAATGTACATCTGAAGTGACAGCAGGAAAAAAGTGAATGGGGGTGAAATATAATTAGCTGAGGCAAGGACAAGTAGGTAAGTCTCCACACTCATAATTTATGTGGGATATTGTTATAGTTATTACCATGCAATTTAACAGGAATACACCAGAGCAATTTTCGTATCTTAAAACACAGAGATGCACTCACATACATATGAGAAAAGTCTCAGAACTCAAATCATCCAAAATAATCAAGAAAGTTATTATCATAAACAGCACAATTAACACAGGCATCACAAGGGATGAGTCTCAATTTCTGATAATCTTAAGAGAAAATGAAAGCATTATTAAAACTTTAGTGTGGAAATGGTAGCTATGTTCACATCTCTCTGCACATCACCAGCACTCGAGTCTCCGTCAGTCCCTCCTCCATTGTGTCTTTGTCAGTCCCAGAACCAACAAAATGTGTAGATTTGAGATCTGAATCATCAGAGCACATGCGGTACCAAAAAATATTCAGTCTGACCTTGCCAGTTTAATTTTTTTTTTTTTTTTTAACTGAAGAGGAGCAATCCTCAATTACTAAAGAGGAGGAGGAGGAGGTATGGACACTATGGGTACAAGCTTCTGGGGATTTAAAGTTCAATAAGGCCAAGTTAGTCAGGCAGGACTTGGCTCTGGTGAAGCCACGCTGGCTACCTCAAATAGCCTCCCTGTCCTCCATGTGCCTTAACACAGCTTCTAGGAGGATCTGTTCCATGATCTTCCCAGGCACAGAGGTGAGGCTGAGAGGCTGGTGGTTCCCAGGGTCCTCCTTTCCATCCTTTTTAAAAATGGGTGTGATATTTCCCTTTCCCAGTCACCAAGGACTTCACCTGACTGTGCTACCATTTCAACAAAAGGAGACATCCATCATTTTAATTCACACTTAAATTGCTGAACATTATCCACTGTCCATTAAATTTCAACAATATCCAAACGTAAGCTCTTCTAACAATATGCTAAAATACAATAACCACCAACCCTCAGAACCAGCTGAAAAAAACCTGTCACTCCCACACTGATCAAGTTTCTACTTCCCTCAGAAGTTTTTTTTTTTCTTTTCTGTCCGTGTACTTGCATGTGCCCAGTGTGCTCCCAACTCAATATGCAGCCAACCCTTGACTCCTCATAGCTGCCTAATTAAGGCTTGCGTATATACATGTTTCAGTTTAGTAAATAGGGTTTAGAAAGAATTGCTCTTGTCTTGGGGCATGAGGATAGGCTGGAAGAGCTCCTGAGGTTTACTGTTGTCTTTAAAAATCTGTTTCTCAAGCTTAAAAATGTTGTCCCAGATTGGAAAAAGGAGCAGTTAAGAAGAAGGGATGAAGCACTGCAGCTGTCAGGGCCATTTCTGGTGTTTCTGGATCACAAAAGCATTCCCTATTTGCCATGTACTCAAATAACAACAAAATTAACCTATGGATAATGTGATTTGGTGGTTTTATCTTTTTCATTTTGTGCCTAGAGGTGAGTTGGGACCTTCTCTGAGTTAGCCCAGTGAGCCCCAGCACACCATGCCTGCCTTCCCACCAAATGAATCTCTGCAGTTAAAGCAAGAGCCCCATAGAACTGTTACAAATTAAGGGTCATGCATGTTTGTTTAGATCTGTAATTTAGATGAATCAAATAAAGAAAGCCCATTATGTTATTCCAGGGTTGGGGTTTTTTCATAATATTTTTTTTAATGCTGTACCAGTCCATGCCTGTAAAAATCTCCCCTCTGTTTGCTGAATCATGCCTGGAATCCATATTAGAAGTCAAGTGTAAAAAAAAGGAGGGGAAGCTGCGCTACAGGCAGCTGTTGTTGTCAATGCCCTTTCTTTCCCTGAAATAAAAGTCACACAAAAAACTTAAAATCTTGCTAGGCCTCTACTCCTTACTGTCAACATCACCTCCTTTACCTTAGGCAAATCTTTTCCTAGCAGCAGCATTAACCCATTCACAAGGTTTTGAAAATAGGCTTTCCATCTTTCCTATAGCTGCCACCACCTACATGCCTGTGGGTTGGTGTCTTAGTCTCTCTTTAGCATTAGGAATTATTTCACAGTAAGTCCAAAAAGAGCAGAGAAACAGTTAAGCTTGACGCTCGCCGGAGCTTTTGTTCTGCTCTAATCTGGGCACCGAATAACAGAGCAAGGCAAAAGCTATTGATAGCACTGCAGAGGCAAATGTTACAAGTACACAGCTATGGCAGAAAGTTTTATAATCCAGTATTAATTTGAATATGTGAGAATATTCTGATACAATCTCAAGTCAATAATTAGGCTGCTAATTGACAAGACACTTCCTCTTGTCTCAGTAAGAGTCATGATCGTGCTCCTTAATCATTGCACAACGCTTCTTGAATAGGGAGCAAGACAGGTAAGCATAACCACAGAAGAAAGGTCTACAGTTTTTTCTAGCTTCTGGACCAAAGTGAACTTTATTCCTTTTTCACAGACCACCAACTTGATAATCTTACTTCCCACTATCAGTGCGAGGCACCGACACGTTTGTCCGCATCTCCTAACAGACTCCTGGCTAGGCAGCTGAAGCCAATGTCTAGCAGCACTTGTTCCCTCTCTTATTAGCGATGCATAAAGCATATTTTGAGATAATTGGGTTTCAGGAGCCGCATACTCCTGGCTGCAGTGGAACTGAACTAACTTCATCACACTGGCTGATGAGGAACCATGGCCATATGTCAGCCACTGATGCCCTGACCAGGAGCTCGCCAGTGCTGGCAAGCAGGGAAGCTGGCTCCTAACAACAGCTCTTTGGATTTTTCATACATTCTTGTAGTTTCCAAACTGGTTGATTCATCCCTGGTCATCCCTGAGGTCTTAATAAATAGTCCTCATGTGCTCTAGGAATATACTAAACAGCAACGTAGGTGAAGCTGTTAGTTTTGTATGACATGGACCTTGATTGAAACCCCTGATGTCTCTGCCCTGTCATCTCGTGTCCCAGGCTCAGTAGGAGGATGGGGAGTTTGCAAGATATATCAATGGCCAACAGTGGTTCATTGGTCTAAAGTGCTTGGGAGTCACAGAGTTACTGAGTTACGCATCCTTAACAATGTTTTAAGAGTGGCCTGTTGAAATCCTGTCTATCTTTGGGGAAGGACCTACACAAAAAACGTGGACCATAGCAACCATAGGCTGTTGAGATTCAACTCCAAATCTGACCTTTGTGATGTGTTCCTCACTACAGAGACAACACAAATATACACAGACACACACATATATATAAAGCCCCTATCACTATATTGATAAACGTTCTTTGGAACCACTCTTGATGGCAGAGGTAAGAACAGGAAAGAAACAGGTAAAAACAGTTATGCTACATTGGAGAAAAAAAGGAATTCCAATTGTAAAAGTCAAGCAATGCTTTCTTCTTTGTATACATGCAAAAACGTGGTTTCTGTGTATTCAAATGACAGGCAATTCCAAAAGGGAGTGGACGTCACTTAAAACACATAACTCTAGACCAGCTGGTAATCTGAGTGTTTTACTACAATGCTACTAATATTTAGTGAGCTACTAACATGCCTGGAATCCATTGACATTTCTCATTCAGGACAAGGGTGAAACCTAAAGATGCATATTTGGTGATATGTCAATGCTGAAATGAAACGAGGAATAGAAACCCTGCATGATTTTTGCCTATTTCCTACTAATTAAGAGTTAGGTGTTTTACCAAAACTGTTTACAAGAGCTCTTAATTCAGAAATTTTTAAATAAAGTTTCCAGAGAGCTGACAACAGTGGGTCTCCAGAAGAGTTCTTCTTAATATTTTTTTTTTCCAAAAGGAGGCAAGAACCAGAAACTTGTAGTCTGCACCTCTAGCCTATGCTATCTTTGCCAGCAGATGATATGGATTTGGAAAGGGGAGACTGGACAAGCACTTGAAAGAGATCTACTGAGGGCACACACAAATTGCATTAGACTTGGGCAGGTTCTTGAATCAAAACCAGTTTGAGGCTAGGAGAGTAATATCATATGGAAATATTATAGATGCATGCCTCGTTCTTACTCAAACCTAGGCACTGGCTATGGCCACTGCTGGGACAGGATGCTGGGATGTGCCTCCTCTGAGCCCTTATGGCTATTGTTATGTTCCAGTGAAGTTGCAGTAAAAGACCTGCTGGCAGGAAAGCCATGTTGGCTTCATGTTGGCATGAAGCAAGAGCTTAGCTGTCCATCTATTTATTTATTTTTAAAAATATTTTCTAGTCTTCAGTGCTTCAGTTACCTCTCAAATCTATACCTACAAAGCAGTTAATTCCTAGTGTTACATAAATGGTTATTCTGCTGAATTTTAGATGGATTACATCTCAGGTACTTCAGACAATGCCAAAGTGAGACGATTTCCCTTATACTTCTGTGATACACCTGAGAAAGTGGTGACACATCCAGAGCAATTTCCCTGCCTTGCAGTTCTTTCCACATAAACATCATCTTCCTTTTTTTTTTTTTTTTTACTTATTATATTTTTGTGTGTTACCTTTATTTTTCACTACTGTGAAGTTACATAAGGTGATTAATGCTTTCTGACTGTGTAATGACTTCATTTGATTTTTGAAAAAAATTAGAGAAGAAAGAAACCGCCCTTAGAAAAAACTGTGAGACCAGATGGAAAGGTATGTCTTGGGCGTGGGAACAAACAGTAGTTTTGGGGAAACAATCATTTGGTGATTTTGCTCTCCTCCTCCACTTGCTTAATGATGACCTCAGTGACCAGTGTGTCTTCTTATTTATCAGAAAAGTTTAGGAGAGAAATTCATTAGGGAACTTTGCCCTTCTTGGCTAATATATTCAACTGAGTTAAACTTCTTCAAGACTTTTGACCGGCCAGGGAAGTCCTTCCCCATAACTTTAATATTTATCAGAGGGTTTGGTTCAGTTTCAGAGGACAATTCATCAGGCTGGCATCTCCACACCCAGGTGGGAGTGAATACAGACCAACCTCTGCCAAAACAATGACAATAATAGAGAGAGATGTGTTGACTAGCTACGCTCAGCTACTTCCTCCACTAATGAAGCAGGAAAGGAAGGGCAGAGTTCCAGGAAACAAAAGCAACGCAATGCCATCTATTAGCACCTACTACTGCCACCTTGCAGCAGGTGCCTCATACTTCAGTGATAAAGATTTAGGACTATACACCTTGTGAGAGACCTCAAAGCCCTTTTGCCCTTTCCTGCAGGATTTGGAGCAGTAGTAAGCACATAAGGCTATGCGACTCACTGCCCAAAAAGCTGTATAAGGACCCAAGCTTAAACATAAGGAATTACTTGACTCAACATACTGTGTGAGCCTGAAATAAGATTGACATTTCAGAGAGGTTCTAACTTTATTCACTT
Source organism: Falco naumanni (assembly GCF_017639655.2). Taxonomy (NCBI): domain Eukaryota; kingdom Metazoa; phylum Chordata; class Aves; order Falconiformes; family Falconidae; genus Falco; species Falco naumanni. The sequence goes on along the minus strand of NC_054063.1, from coordinate 12,266,470 downwards.
GAAAACTTTTCCTCCTAAAAATATTGCCAATAAATGTCCAAGGGTGCTAGAAATCTTAAAAAGACACCTGTTTCTGCAGGTTTTCCCACTGCCTTTCAAGGTCTAAAGCTTGATTTAAGTAGTACATATTAGCATGGTGGGGGAGATCTTGGTTGGTGCTGACCACCAAAACAACACTGGTTTATGTAACACTCAGCAATTTATCACATCTGGCAAGAATTATTGGACCATCTTTCTGTACAGATACAGCAACCATTTCCACCTAACTTTTTGATAAAAATTCTCTAAAAACTCAGGATTAAAATTGGGCTATCTACCATCCCAAATTTTTCTTCCCCTTCCGTTAAAACAATCTGTCTTTTCTAGGACACAGCTTTACATTTCATTTGGTCTAAGAATCCAGTGACCAGGATAGGGTGCAATACAAATAATTTCCTCCAGCTCCAATGTGATCTCAGAGGCTTTCAGCTGGAGACATTTTAGAGCTGGGACCAGTTCTATACAGTTCTGAAAAGTGTCAAGCCAAGCTTTGACATGTCATAAAATATTTATGTCTAACCTGGGAACTTGTGTAGCAGCAAAGAAAAAGACCCAGTCAGTGTAACTATACATATAAAGGTTCTCATTCACTCTTGCGTTTCACTGTTGATAATTAATTTTGCTACAACATGATATTGATTCTGCTTTACGAACAATTCCTTCCCCTGCCAAAAGAAATCCTCCCAAAATGAAGAAGAGTTAGGAGCTGTATTTTGGGTTTAATTCCACTCTCCAACAAAGGCAGGGTGTGCAGAAGGTTGATTCCTTTCAGTCTTAGGAGCACTTGCTAGTTCAGAAACCAGATGACCTATACTGGTTCATTGAAATAGAAGCGATGGGAATTTTACGTCTCGGGGGAAAAAAAATCTCAGTATTGCCAAGTCTGAGATTTCTCTGTTACCTTCCCAAAGGTTCTCTAGCTTGTCCCAACGTTAAAATCCATAAACATATATTTGTGACCTCAAGAAAAATGTGGGATTTCAGAAGCTTCTCAGCATTTGCTGGTAGAGAGGAGCTTCTAGGACACAAATCTAGTATTGATTAACTGTTATCTTAATACACATTAATATATATTCAGATATATTTCAAACACATACTTGATTAGGTGGCTAGTTGCAGTAGAGATCGCAGGGAGTTTATTTATTTGTTTATTATGAAGAAAGCACGTTCTCAAAATCTTATTTACTTCTGAAAAATGAATGGGACTGAGTAACGAGTGCCAGGGATGGGTAATCAGTGCCAGGTTAGTCATGCTTCACTGGCTTGCAAGGGATGAGAAGCTCACTGATATAGCAGCTTATCAGCCCAGACTTACCCTCTGCCTGGCTTAGTGTCTGGGCACTGTGGATTCCCACTGTGCTGCTTTCTGCCACCTCAGATGGCCATGTCACTCAAGTGGATATCAACTATTTCTGGCTTTTCCAGGTAGATGTCTCCTTGCTCATCTTACAAAAGTGCTTCGGTTGTGCCTGCACCACAAACCGTAATTCAGACTGGCAAAGGCTATTCAGTTCCACCAGGCGTACCAACGAGTTTTTGCAATGATGGCTTTGGCCAATTTCCTAACTATGTTTCTTTTGGATGAGGGGCTGCTGGCCAAGAGCTCAAGAGCGAGCAGTGCACTCCTTCCAGGAGAAAAGGAAGTCTGCTGGTTGCCCAAGTAGAAATTCAGACGTTAGAGGGGCTTGGCGATGCAGACACAATTAGCGGACACTGCACCTGCCAGACCTGCAGCAGATATTCATGTTGCTTAGAAAAAAGGGTCATGAACAGAGATGTCAGACTCTGAGACTCCTAAGGAAATTACGCTGTCAGCAAAAGGCCAGGCAGACCCCCGGGACGGGAGAATGCGCCAGGAGGTTCCTTTTGCTGGGAATGCAGAGTTTTCCCCGTGGGGAGTGGGGGTCGGCAGCTGCACACCTGCCTCCTCTGCAGCTTCCCAAGTGCCTCCCCAGATGGGAGTGTTTGCAGGAGATGGCCCACGCTGCTCCGAGCAGCTTCCCGAGCCCTGTGGCTGCTGTCAGGGGAAGGAACAGTATGTGAAACATGGCATCGTTTCATTTCGCTAAAAGGAAGCAGAGAACGCAATGGTAAAACAATGTTCACAGGCCCCATGTGTGGCTCAAAACCGGTGCTTAAAAGCATTGTTTGAATATGGTGGGCCCGCAATAAGCACACAGAGGGGAGTTTTTAAATGCTTCTAATTCGCACTGCAACAAATTCCCTGCCTTTCCTCCCAGTTTTCACAGCCTCGATCACCATGGCACATAAGTAACTGATGCAGTGAGTTGCACCACATACCTTCTCATTCTTGAAGCAGTTGGGCTGCTCTACACCGAGTGTTCTCCTTTCACTTGGACACTGAAGGGCTCGCATGAAGAAGCAAAAGAGCTTTGTTGAAACTTCACCCGTGAAAGCCTGCAGGATAGAACAGAAGCCCTGGAACCACAAGCTTTGCCATGCTTGGTTTCTAGACTTGGCCCCAGTAAATGCCCTCAGATGCCTGTAGGCTCCGTCTGCAGCGCTCGGTGAGTGAGGGCCCTCAGAAGGGGCCCCAGTCCCCTGAGCCTGTGGCCAGGGTACTCACAGCCTGATGCTCGGAGGCAGCCCCTGGGGAATTGGGTTTCCTCCCCTGCTGCCCCTCTCCCTGGCCAGCTGCCCTGCCTGGGGCAGAACGCAGGCGATGCTGCTCTGGGGTCTAGTGCCAGGAAACTTGTCCTTCAAATAAGAACCTTCAGGCCTTTCTTTTTCTTCCACGAAAAGATCAGGGAGCAGTCTTACTTTAAAACATGATAAGAGGAGCTGATGGAGCTTTAACATTTATTCAGTCACAAACCAGTTAGAGCACTCACTGAGCAAGGACTTGGGAAACCCCCAGCAGCCCAAGGACAGCTGTGCCTTTGAAGCTAAATCCTGAAAAAAAACCACCCAAACCCGGGCAAATCAACCCAGGAGCAAGACCAATGCGCAAGTCACCTCCAGGACTCCCACAAACACTCTGGGTTCTACGTGCCACTAACGCTTTCTTCTCTTTGGCCCAACAAAACCTGAGCAGTATTCTGCAAAGTGGAAACTCCAAATCCATCATAAACATCACCTGATCTGCAATATGGAAGTAAGCTAGAATAACTGCAAAACCAAGAAATTAAAAGTTAACCTTTTCTTCCTGTTTCCACAGCCTCTTCTCCCACCTTGTTTCCTAGAAATATCGGTATTCTGGGAGCGGGAGTCCCTGCAGCCAGCCGCACTGGGAGTTCACCTGGAGTGCTCGCTGAAACACCTCAGCTGCCCAAACTTCAGCAAGCTTCTCACAGCAGCGTAGAAACCTCAACATTTGCTGCATCAGAGGGAGAGAGAGAAAAAAAATAATCTGCTGTGCATTTAAAAAAAGTTATTGCTCACCTGTGGACCTAAGGTGAGCAAAGAGAGAGCCTGCAAGTTTGTCCTGCAGCGAGACAGCGAGCGAGCTGTATAGCAACAGGACGTCTTAATACAGTTCCAAAATTAAGCGAAGGGCACCGAAAGAGGGATATTCTGTCACCTAGTCCGCTTCTTTGGTGAAGCCATACCTAACACAAAGTTAATTAAAGCTTCTGCTCTGAGAAAAAGGAATGTTCCATTTGGTAAATTTAGAAACAGCTGGTTAGTTTTATCCATTACTTTTGTGCTAACATCAGTTGAGCTCATTCAGCTCTCCCTTTTTATGAAGCTGTCCTTCCTATGCTACCTGATAGCTACTAATTGCTGCAACTACATTTCTGAATTGCAAATTTTCTGCACTGATAAAAACTTTGATTGCCTGTCAGCTACACATAAGGAAAAGATCACCAGTGCTAAATGAGGTGTTCCATGCTTGGATAATAATGCCTAATGAATTATTCAAAAAAGAATGCTTGAATGAAGCAAACAATTTGAAGGGTTACTAGCAGCCGTAACAGTTCAACAGCCAAAAGAACAAAAGTATCATCCTGAAAATTACACTAATGATTAAAAAATGTGTATTAATTCTACATTTGGAGAAAAAAGAAATGCCAATCTGATTTTAAAGGTTAATCATTATTTTTTCACTAATGCTCTAATCTCTGGGAAAAACACCCTTTACCAATATTTTGGGACATATAATATTGTGACATAACATATTTATATAATTTTCCAGGCATTAACCCTCTCTGCAAATTTCAAATTTCACTGTAAAATAATCAAAAGCCCTGTTTGAAAGCTATTCCTGCCCACAGGACTCTTTCTATTGCTTTAACCGAACCTCGGATCAGCCCCAGTTTCCAGCACAGTGGTGTCGAGCCGGTTACGTTGTGGTCAAGCACCACTACTGGTACCTGCTCTCAAGAGATGGACTGTCGATCCAGAGCCCATCCTCAGCCGGGCCAAAACACGGTCCAGAGGGTCTGAGTTACTCTGGACTGACTTTTGGTGGAGCCAGAATCGGGCTCTCACTAGTCACTTTATGAAAAGATTTTCTAAAGGAGAAAATGGGTGATGGAAACAAGACCCACATGTTCAAATTATAATAAAACCAGCAGCTATATTCACATAATTGCTGTAATAAGTAACTCTTTCCAGCCCAGATTTGACTGTACCTTTAAAAGAAAAAAAGTGGATGGCTAATGGGGAATAAAATATTTTCTCTAAATGCTGCTGGCTAAAAGGAGAAGGATAAAAGAAAAAGAAATCCTTAATAAACCATGAGAATTTCATGGATGTCCAATGCTGACACATTTTCAGCTTTCATAAAAAATATACTTCCAAGACCAAAAGTGATAATTTATCATGACAGACTCTCTCTGGTTGCCAAAACCCAAGAAAAATCTGAGAAGTAAATCCTAACGAACATCTCCTGTAAAATATTAGCATTACGTATACATGAAAAATAACAGCACAATGGCAGTGACATGTTTATCTGTTTTGCTGTTAAAAACACCCCCAATTGTTCTGCTTGGAACTGAGCTAGCAGAGACACACCATCATACGCAGAGAGGTCTCACAAGGATAGCACAATGTTGGCTATCCTAAGGATGGATTTGTAAAATAGCATTTATTAAAATGAAACCCAGTTAACTGCTACCTCTGTTGCAATTTTACAGCTTATAAAGCCTTTGGTATTAGACACCAATTAGTGATTTTATTATAAAGATGTTCAATGTCAAGATAACACTTCTTCTCGTTTCTGGCAGTGACACTGAATGGTGGATAGAAGGAATGACTTCAGGAAAGCTTAGCTGACCATCTGCTTAGGCCTGCTCACTCACTGATGATTAATCCTTTCCCTCGAGGACAATGTCTCCATGTGTTTCTCTTGCTGTCTTTTTAATGTCACAAAAAGAGGTTGATAAACACATTCAAGTCACAATTAAAAAACATTTTAACTGACCAGTTGCTACTGATGATGTTATTAGACAGGTTTAGTCACTGTTGTAAGAACACGTTTAGTGGTGTTGATGGGGAGATGAAGTTTCTTTAATGTGCTTTCTACCTGGTTTTGGGTGTAAGTGACATTTAAATGTTGACCTTGATTCTTGCAAACAAGCAGTTTGCAAGGGGCACAGGGAGGGTCATTTTTTAATCTACAGAAGCAAAAAAAACACCTCTGGAAACAATATTTGCAGGACTGCAAGGCGGCTGCTGCGCTCCCTTGCCTGGGATGGGGGAGGAGGAGGAAGAGGAGGAGCAAAAAACGCAACGGAGCTTTTAGGTAGATTGCAGCAGTTACTTCTAAACCCATAGATGTTTCTGCCAAACGTACAAGCGACTGATTTCCCATTTCCTCATAACAGCGCAGTGATGAGCTCATGGGCCTCGTGAACACAAGGGAGTCACACACGTGCAGGGACATCCCGCTGGTGACATGGAAGCTCTTATAATGAGCTGAACAGCGTTGGCTCCTACCCGCCCTATTTTCTGTCACGGATGATGGTATGAATTTTGCTCTGTGTGGGAGGTAGGGTCATGCTCACTACTTTGCTGAGCTGTCCTGATGGAAGAGGTGAACAGCAAGGGACTGACCGCTGACACAAGAGAGGACCAGCTTTCACGAGGACTGGCAGTCACAGAGCTCAGCACCTCTGGAAAAATATATAGAAATATTTTCTATTTATATTCTCAAATACAGATTTAGGGGGCCAATTTCCAGTGCTCAGGGCCTGACCTTTCATCTCTACCCCAGCTTTTTATCGCATAGCACACTTTTATTCCCCCAATTGATGTGCACATGCAAACACCAGAATCACATTTCTTGGCAATCCCAGAATGGAAGCACTGTAATTCCCAAGTAGCTGGGCTGACATATTTATCACCCACCTGACTTAAAGCAAATTTGGCCAGCAGAAGAGTTAATGATGATTCCAAGCATCGACCTGCACCTGTTAGCAGTGGTTTACAAACTCCTTACCCACATCATTAGATTTACTTTCATGAAGTCTCACACTTAGAGTGTTTCAACCCCCATCAAATAAAATACATTGAGCACCTGATAAACCAGAAATCAAATAGCCTAAAAGGAAGCATAGGATCTAGTGATGTGAATTTACTTTATTCTTGAATCTGAGCTTTTCTGTGCAGATTGTCTCTCAGAGTTTCCTTCACCTTTTCCAGACCTATGTCTACATCATTGCTCCTCATTAGATTAAGGGACTTAATCTGTCCCGTGGCTTTGTGGCATTTCTGCATCTCTCAAAGTTTCTATGCTAACAAACACACTGCCTTTCAGTATCAAAGCCAGTCTGTGTTTTCGAGGAGTTTGACCCAGAAAACTACTACTGCCTCTTCTGTGGCTATATGGGTATATACCTCCTCCCCTTGCAAGCTGGCGTCTCTGAATAGGAATTTTGTTTGTGAATTGAGGTCACAATATGGCCCTGAATGGTCCTACCTCTCCTTTTGCTGCAGTGCCTTAGCTTCACACACGCACGTAAAGCAGGGCAAGGCTAGGGAAGTACACTATAATTACCTGGCAAAGTTATTAGATATGCCAATAATACCGTCTTCAACACAAAAAGGTAAGGAAAATGCCCTCCTGTTGAAACAGAAACATTTACTAGTATTTTAGCTTAAATTTGTCCCAAAGTATTCCTAATGGAAAAAGTATTTTTTTCAGTCCTACAGACTGTAAAAATTGTATGTAAGATGTGACATAACAGGAAGCCAGTAAGTTATGAGGGAGGACATAAGAAGGAGAGGAGTGAAAAGTGGTTACTTGTTGAAGGCAGATTTGACTTCTGATTTCAGTGACAAGCTACAGAGAGGGATTTTTCAAAAGCCCTGGGGTGACTTGGAAAACCAAGTCCCATTGACTTTTAATCAATGAGACATTTTTGAAATTCATGCAGATAATGAGTAAGCAAGTTTACAGTCCAGTCCAACCTGTACTGAAGTTGATGGTGATGTTCACTTTATGAAAGATAGATCCAGTCCTTAATTAGATTTCCTGTAGGCATTGCAGGGAGGGGGGAAAAAAAAAAGTGATTTATAAAAGGAAAGGGTAGTGGCCTTGCAGTTTACCAGTTCAGGAGCATTTCACTGCATGAGAGCAAAGACAGATCTGGAAAGAGGAGACAAGCAGGATGTCATAACTCACATCGCTGGCAGATGGACCTAGGTAGTGTGAGATTAATAGCAACATTAGGCGTGACAAGAAGGAAAGCCCAGACAGTCTGAAGATGATGAGAAAAGGTAAGAACTTGGTGTGGCATGGAAGAGATTCACTGGAGGAATATAACAGAGGAGGAGAGGTGATTACAGAGGTGGGCCTTTGATTTTGGCAAAAGTATTTTTTCCATATGATGGCAGCAGGAACGGATACTGAAAGCTTCTTTTCTCATTAACCCCCCAAAAATAAGTAATAAGGAAAAGGTCAGGGTTTAAAATTCTGTATCAGTGAGAAAAAGTTCGTGCTTATAAACAGTTTCTTTGGAAACCATCAGGATACATATAAAATTTTTCAGCAGAATCACATAGATGTTTTATAAGGGGAGAAGAGGAATAACCCTTGTAGAAGCTCTCAAGGGATGGCTGCTGACATGGAAAACCATTTGCCCCAATCAAACTTTTGGTTTTAATCTGAGATGAAGGATCTAAGTCATTTAAGGGTGTTTCTGTTTACCCCTCAAGCTTCCTGGAGGCAAGAGAGAAGCTTCTCTGATCAATAGTATCAAATGGCATGAAGAAGCATAGAGCAATACACACGAACGTACTTTGTTTTTCAAAAGCAGAGACCATCTACTAGATAAAGAGGCACTTTCCACATCATAACCTACAGTCAAACAGACCAATCCAGTGTGGTGGCAGGGGATAAAAAGACTGACTTCTGGTTTATTAGAGTTCATAGAAAATGGAAATTAAGCAGCACGTGGTACCTTAAGCAAACTTTTGAGGGTGGATTACCACAACAGAGCTAAGCAAATACCAGCTAGTAACAATTTTTTAAAAGCCATTTAAAGACTTTATCTTGCAAAAATTTCCTGTGCTTATTACAGAACCACCAGTTTCTCCAATGGACTCATGACAGTGTCTTCACAGAGCTGGATGTGAGAGGAAAAATTAATTCTGTGAGAGGTAAAATTAATTAATTCCCAACATCTAGTTAATATATTATCCAACTTTAAAAAATGCTATACCTCATCACTTTAGGACATTTTTTCCAGTGACAAACTACCTGGTGTCTATTTGAATTTCTCCTCACCACATATTCTTTTCACTTAAAAAAAATATAATCTTTTATCTCAAGAATTTTGACAGAAGAGTAGACAAGATTCTTCCTGACTTAAAACTTCGGAAGCCAAATTATTCAAGTCTCAAACAGACCATTCAAAAATTGAGGTGCCAAGGTTGTCCGGACACTCAAACCCATAGGCTTTTACTTTAAAACTGCCCGCTAAGTTCACGAGAAGTCCAACTTAAAATTAAATCATAAACCCAATTACACTGACAGTTGCAAAAGCAGGAATGGATCTGGCCTATCCTCTTGGACTAGAAACCCATTATTAACAAGGTATATTTTAAGAGTTGAATCAAATGCCGTTGTGTTTGCAACTGAATTCTACCAGGGCAAAATCCAGGGGAAAGTAAAATGTGCTACAAAGGTAAGCCTTTTCATTTCTCTTTCTGTGTATATTTGGTTTGTGAGATGTTTCCAAATCATAAAAAGATGGTTTTGTAAATAGAATGTGTAATCTAATCCTGAAAAAGAGGCAATTCCTTGCCTTCATGAAGCAGAGCTCAGATGGCAAATAAATGAAGTAAAGAACTGAGACTAGTGACAGATTTTCATAGAGACATTTCAAAATGTTGACATTCCAAGTAAATTCAAAGAGATTAAATGGCTTTGAGTAGTCAAGAAACAAATCACATGGATCTGTCATCAGCATAACACTAGAGGCTGAAACCAAAACCATCCTGATGGGTGGAAAAAACAAAAGGAGGAGCACACACCATAGAAATACATCTGCAGCACCAGCAGCAACCAAAGTGACTTACTCTGATAAGGTATTAGTTTTAATGAGTCACATAGTTAAATGCACTATAGCTGTAACCAAGGTACCAATAGAGCTCCACAAGTATCCTGAGGTCATCAAGACTGCTGTCTTGTGACTTGTCCCCATGACACTGTTTCTCCTTCTGTTGCAATGAATTTAAGCACCACAGACTTCTACCCAAATGACACAACTTAGCCCTTCCTTTAAAAAAACCACAACACCAAAACCAACACAAAAAAGTCAGATATAGCTTAAAAAAAAAAAAAAAAAAGTTAGATATATCTTATTTTTCAGTTTCTACTCTGTCACTGTTGCAGCCTCATCATCAGTTTGGCCATCTCGCCTACAAATGTATTTTTCTCTGGTGGCTGTGCCTGGAAGCCCTTACTCCTGCTCTTCCTTCAATCACCAGTCCTCCCACAACATTCTCCTCAGCACCAGCTTCTGCTGCCAATTGTCAGCAGGAAACTCCCCATCATACCTGGAAAATTGAGCTGGATGCTGAGAAGTAAAAATAGAAAAGTGGAGCCCATCTTGACTTAATCCAGTGAATTCAGAGATGCGTGACTGTAAGGAGATGAAAATAGGTGTTGGGGATCACAGCAGCCACGGAGGGGGACAATGGGAAGTGCTGGTGTTAACTCTGAAAGACCAAAACAAAGCACAGAGACACTGCCCTAGGCAATTAGATCTGGATTAAGTAATTAGTTCACCAGACCTCCCCAGATCCAGGTGTGTGCCTCAAATCTTAGCCATAAGCTGTTTTAACAACACCACAGAGTGTGCACATAATGAAAAGCCAGATACACGACCAAATCCACTTCATCCATTTCACTTCAGTACTAGTACAACATCCTACGAAATAGTTATTTTCATTTCTCTTTACCTTACTGCCACCAATATAAGGGCAAAATAGATGGTGGTTTCAGGGTAGACATTCCAACACATTTTAAAAGTTCAATTGCTGTACTTTCTCTGCTTTTCCAGCTCCTGACTGGACTGAGGGACTTTCCTCCATGCATCCAGCTCACTTCTTTGTTTTTCATCCTAATAAAAGCACAAAGTATAGAGAGATTTCAGAAAATCCAAGCAACTTAAGCGCTTTCTGTTGAACTGGAAAAACAAGTACCAAATGGGCAGGAGCAAAACACTGTAATAGAGAGAAAACGAAATGCCAAAGCCAGTCCCATTTGTGTTCAGCTTTTCAAGTATTCCTCTCCCTGTATACATAGCCTAAGACAGCTCTCTTCTCGTAAAGGCTGTTTTGTCAAAATGTTCTGGAGGGACTTTATGTTTGTCATCTCTATATCAAGAACAATGTGCATTATTTCACATTTCGCAGTAATAAATTTAATTTGCCATGTGTCAGCTCAATTACTGGGCTGATCTAAGGCACGATGAATATTTCTTGCCACTCATTTTGTGCTCAGTATGCATCATAATTTAGTAACATCAGCACATATAGCGAGTTATAGTGGGTCTTTCTAGCTAGGTAATTCATTTAAAATCAAACTATGAATCCAGGTATTAATCACACTTAACTCTTCCCTTTTGGGGGACAAAGATCCCTCAGCACAGAAAATTCATTTTCTTTCATGTATTTCTACGCCACGTCCTTCTCAGCTCCTGTTAGGTTCATCTTCAGAAACAGCCTGTCATGTAGATCCTTATCAGAGATTTTTTGAAAACCTAGATAAAATATGTCATATGCACCGCAATTATCTACTTTATAACTCCTAAGCTCATTAAAGAGGTCAATTAGTCATTATTGCCTTTTTAAACCCCCTCTGGCAGCCTCAGGTTAGGCTTTGGCTCCTTAATGCAGGCAGTACTGGGAGCGAGCTAGTGCTCCCAGGAGCCAGGCGCTGCTGCAGCCGGGGCTGAGCACCAGCACTTTCAGAGGGAAAAAAAGGGAAAAGGAAGGTAACTGCCCACTGTTCCACTCACGTATTAAATATTGATGAAAAGACTGAGAAAATAGAGCTGGAAATGTAAGGAAATCACATCTGAGAGATGGAAAAAAAAAAAAAAATCACGGAGAGAACAGGCGGAAGGGGGGAGCGAACGCTGCAGAGCACTTTTGTAAGCAGAAGCTGAAATTGGCAGGGGGGTTATCTATTTGCGAGCAGAACAAATACAATTAGATGGTCCCCCTGCTAATTTTGGCTGCTGGTTGCACAAGTGCAATGCAGGGCACACACCTTCCTTACTCTTCCCTCCAGTTCCTTGCTTTCTAGGTGATGCCTGTGAAACAGCAGAGGAGGAGCGCCTCCATTTTGAGCACCGACTGCAAGCGTCTGGCTGGGACCATTCTTAGCAGTTTGTTATGAAACTAAGCACACACGTATTTTAGGTTATTCCTAACAAAACCTTCCTCAGAGCACTGCTCCAGGGTGGTGCACTGCTGGATGAACCAACACAGCCAAGCACCCAAGAAGTCTCATGGATGCATTGTTCTTCCTCTCCTTGGCCCATCAGTTTCCCCATGTGTCCCAAACAGGATCACACAGTTTCACATGAAGATGGAGAAACCCAGCTCAGTGAGGAGGACAGGAGAGAAGTGTGCCCCAACCTCAGCTGAAACTCCATCTAGGACCCCTCTGCAGAGCATGTCTTCCCTTTTGACCATGAACTATTCCCAACTCATCTCTTTGACGTTTTCTCTGCCGTTGTTGTAGTGCAAATTGGAGGAGAGAAATGAAATGGAATAAGAGAACGAAAGAAGGCTATTCCTGCCTCGATCTCATTATCTCTGCTGAAAAAATGAGCAATCATGGCAGTGAGAAACAAAATCTCTGAGGATTGCTCACTCCAGGCAGAGAAAGCAGCATCAGAGGGAAAGAGAGCATCAGTACGTGCTTTTCAACCAACTGCATTCCAATTTACTACTGGACTCTAGCTCTCTTTTATTAATTTAGGAGTGTTTCTAGTTTACTCTGTAATCTGTGCTCCACATTTTACTGAATTAGTTTTCTATTTTTCTATTCTTTTTCTTAGTTTTGTTTGTCAGTGTTACAGATGAACACATTTCTTTCTATTTGCAAGTTTGCTTTATCTTTATTTCACAGTTGCAATCTGGGCTGTCCACTGTCTTATTATTGTGTGATAAGTGGTATCTGCCATAACTGCACATCAACTCATTTTTCTCTGTTCCTTTCATATATCCCTTCAAAGATGGCTCATCTGAAATAACAAATTGTTGTCTTGTGCCTGGCAGTTATTAGTTTGGGCTTATTACTTTTGTTCTCTAAGGTAATTTAATGTGTAACCTTATTACAGTTACTCACAGCTCAGGCCTCTATTTAAAGTCCAAATTGTTTTTACCTCCTTAGCTATTAATTGCAGCCTAGTTGGGCTGTGCATATATTGGAATGAAGCAATAATTTCATGCACAAATCTCTGCACCATTTCCTAACACCCACTTTTTTAAGGGCACCCAATTAATGACAACTTCTATGGTTAGGTAGGTAACACATACGATTTGTGATAGTATCTTTTGCATACTAGAACTCAGGTTAACAACATAACAAAAAGTTGTTTTTTTTAAAATTCCATAAGCCGGTCTTGCACTATGGCAAGGTAACAGATTTAGTAATATCTTAATATCTGTGATATACTGAGGTTGTTTTTTTTTCTGTACGCACTTAGGCTATTTATATCTCTGATCTTTCTGTTTCACCCATGCAAATGGAACTTCATATCCATGCTGAATCCTAAGAAAGGCCTTTCCAGAGGTAGGGATATGTCCATCTGTAGCCACTGAAACACACAGACAGCTGAGTTAGGGCAAACAACAAAAACTCAGATTTTTTGCATTGCTTCCCAAACTAGACATGTTATTAACCTCGTTTCCAATTGACCTAATATACATTGGATACACTTACTTGTGCTAAAATTCCTGATGACCTAGAGCTCAGAAAGCTGATGTAACTGAAATTTATTAAGAATTTGAAGGAGTCTACAATCACACAGTGCAAAGTAAAGCTTCATCCTGAAGGAAGAGTGGATGCTAAGAGATCAATAGTGAAGTATAGAATGCTATTATAGTAAGAGAGAAACATATAAACAAATAGTTACAAAAGTAAGTTGTAACGAACATCTTGATGATACTGGAAGAGCATTTTGGGGTTTTGTCTGACAAGTGAGAAGACAGCACAGCAGCAAGGAAGTTGTCTGTGAAGCTGAGCCTTCACATCCAATAGATGACAATTTACTCCATTTATTTATTAATAAATTTCCCTATTTGTGAAGGCATAGTATCTTTTTTTGGGTGGATGTGGCTGTGTGTTAACATGCTTCTCTGCTGATGAATATGATCATACAGATCTGTGCATTGTTGAGAAATAACTGTACATGTCTGCTGCTGTAAGAAGGGCTTTCTAAGGTGACCATTGAGTCCAGCGATAAAACAATTTCAGATTTTGCTAGCATCTCCGAATCCTCAGCCACCTCCTCCACAGGAAGGAATAACGCTGGTTAATGTGAAACAAGACCACTATGGATAAGAGCACTCTAAGACCTCCACAGCAGGACTATGACTATTTCAAAATCTTTCAATACCCAGAGCTTTAGACTTTCAGCAGTGCTCAGACCTGTGTCTCTGGAATACTAAACCCACTAAATAGCCTGTAGCAAAATCATAAGTCTGGGAATGAAAAATCCCGTTTTACTAACTAAAAGCCACCTTACGTGCCATGCAGCACTTGCCAGGACCGTAGGCATTAAAGGAAAGTGCTATGTAGATCAAATGTGGGCTCACCTGCCAGGCAGCATATGCTTTGCTACTGTCAAACCCAAGGGCTCTGTAAAGAATTGAGACAGATGCTTATCTCACCTTCTGCACCTTTCAGAGAGATCATGTCACAGCGCCCACGTCATTGGAATGCTTTATTGTGAAACACAGCACCCTTTTTAACACTACTTTGCCAGCAATCTGAGACTTGCTGGTAGAGGTTTTCTTCCATGCCAGCCAGTCTTGGCTATCTTCAGTTTTCCTAAAGTGACATGTTGAAATTCCCTCCACACATACCAACCTGGAGATATGCGAGGTTCAGTGAATTGTAAACTTTCACAACTGATTTACATGTTCTGGGTTTTAATACCCTCTCAATTCTTAAACGGATTAAGGAGGACAGTCTTTAGCTACATTTGACAGAGATTATTCTTGACATGGCCTATTTTTCATGGTAGTCATTTATTGTACTTGGTAATTAGCTATATGGCCTTTTGCATTGATTTTTCCTTCTGAATCTACTTTAGGTCTGCTCCTTAAATGCTGGATATGGTGTTTAGTGACACCACTTTTGTTTATTCTGCAGTCTGGCATATTTGATAATTCATTCATTTCTTCACATGACATAAATTGGCAATGAATAAACTAAAGTTGGAAATAAAATGGTTTTGGCTGTCATAGGATGGATAAAAGCCCTGGAATGGCTGCCCAGTAACAGGAATACTGAGGGCCAAAAACCCAACTGCTTTTTCAGATGAAGCTTAATCAGTTTCTGAAAAGGTTTATAAGACCTAACATAGTGGCTCTGATAATGAGGAAATGGGTCCCCAAATACGAAACGTCTTTTCCAGGCATACGAGAGATGAGTGCGCACACACAAGATGATTAATCATCACAAAGTATCGCAGCATTTTCTTATGTGTGCACAAAACAAACAAAAAAATAATCATAGCTCATTAGTTGTAGGCTTTCCTTTGTGCCTTGGTACCAGGCTAACTAATTTTGAACAACGATGTTTCCGTAAAGGTGTGACTTTGAAAAAACTCAGGGGCACATGCAGGATGCAGCATGTACTTGCAGTTTCTAAGGCTGCACATGTTAGCAGTCAACCACATCCTGCTTTTATGATATTTTCCACAAAGATCAGACTGTATATGCCTTTTTGTGTACACAGTTGCAGCCTTGCTATTTCGATAATCAAGCTATCTTTTTTTCAGGTTTTCATCTTTGTCTGGAGAAGAGATTTCGGGAGGTGGTCAGATGCACAGGAAGCCTAAAAGCAGTGGAAGAAGTGCACATACAGCAAGTGTTCAAGCTTCAACTTATTATTCAAATCCTGGTGACAGATTACCTTCAACACCCCAGCAACAAGAAACAGACTTTAGTGAAGACATGGGGCAAAGCTCAACAGCAAGCTTTGGCCCCTAAGCATTCCTTTCGCAACCATCACGGAGCTCCAGCAGGACAGTGCAGGGAGCTGTATTTGTGCAATGTGCAAAATGCAATGCAGCTGGATAGATGAGGGCATCTTTGGGCTCCACCATCTGCCTGTGACCCACACGCGTCAGTGTGGACAGAGTTAAACAGATGATACCCAAAGCCCCTACTAATCCCACCACACCCATTCCTCTCCCATGCTTTCTTCTGCTGCTTCTCTCTCCCAAGTATCTCAGCTTGCATCTCTGGACCTGCGGTCCCTTTTCCTGGACAACAGCAGGTGACAAAATTCAGCACCTGCTCCCTTTTGGTGCATCCTTTACTTTCACCGTATTCTGCCATTACTGGAGAGGGCTGGGAACCACAGTAACACAGGAAAGTACCCTTCAAAATACACGTCAGTTTAGCAGAAGGGTCAGATAACGTTTACGTCTACAACACCTAGACTGCATCTCCAGCCCTTATGCTGAGATCTCCTCGTGCAGCACAAGACAGTTGGAGTCAGCTCCAGGAAGGCTGCCAAAATCCCTTGAGAAGCCTCACCAAGGCACAAGCCCAGATTTACATGCCTTGGACCCCAGTGCCTCACAGATGAAGCCCTATAACTGCTAAAGCCACCTAAAGGAGAACAGAAAAGCATTTCATGCCCTTCTGTGTATCTGTAATGACAACAGATACCATGACTGTGACAAGTCTGGAAACAGACCCGTGGGATTCATCGTGTATCAGTGTGAAGGTGAAAGGCAAACACAGGCACAAAGGCAAGAGGAAGCACAAGAACCCAGAGCAGAAGCATTTAAACAAATCAATGCGCTGCTCTCCAGAAGTGAGCTCTCCATTACAGCACACTCAAGGCTCCATTTTACACGTTCCCTGCTCCAGTCACTCACTCAGGTCATTGCCAGCAATGACGTTTCTCTTGCTGCTGCAGTGGCAGAGAGGTGTAATTTTTCAGGTGTGGGGGATGGGGTAGGGCTGAATTTACCTGCTGCTTAGTGAAACAGGTAAAGAGCCAGGAGGGGCAGTTAGGTAAATATCTACATGTAATAGTAAGACAAATAGTTTCAGCATCAATTGGAATCTGTAAAGCTGCCTTTGCCTCATGTAGTTATAGATTTGGAAGTTGTTTGTATAGCCCTTCATATTCCTATATGAGATAATAAATATCCTTCATATTCATATATATAGTTCTATATACTAAGCCAGTCCAGACCTGCTCTTTTACAGGAGTTCATGGCGTATGGAAGCAGCGTTACCACTCCCGGAGCCTAACAGAGGTCAGGTTCTGCTCTGCATCAGGGCAAGGCTCTCAGGGCAGGTTTGTCAGCACCTCTGGCAACAGAAAAAGTTTTACCATGGAGGTCTATTCAGGGGCACAGGTTGTGGATAACTCTGTAGCCTGAGATTTTCTAGCTGCCATGAGAAGTGTTAAAGATAAGTTAGTGTCACTTAGAGAAAAATATTACGTACACTTGGGACTACCCAACCCCAGGGTACCAAGAGAACCTCTGAGGTTATATCAGTATAATAAAATGTCTTAAAACTTTTTCAAACCCTTCTCTGAATGTCCTCAGCTAGAACAAAGAAGTGGAGTCCACCACCGTCCCTTATGGCACGGAGTTCAGTAAGAATGTGGTTGGGACCATCCCACCCCGTTCACCAGAAAGCCAAGAGATAACAGAAATGCTAGTTCACTCTGAACTGAAGAGAGCAGTTCAACAACAATAAGGTACCTATCCCCATTCTGAGCCAATCTACAACAGTAAGTCTTCAAGAAAATCAGTGTGATAAAACTTCAAGTCAAAGCAATATTACATGCAGTCTCAGTTTGGTTAATCATAATTACTTTAAATATTTAATGTTGGAAGTGTGAGGAAAATGAAGAAACTGAATAGAAAATGGACGTGAAGATGTGGCAGTTCTAGTAACATAAAGCCTTTGTATGATGGACTACTAATAAAATGCCTTATATGATCAGATGCACAACAAAAATGCCTAGATGTGTCTTGCCATGTATCAGATAAAATGTGGACTACTTATTTGGCATCAAAACTAGCTGCTATTCCTTCAGCACCCATCCCACTTCCAATAGCTTTAGAAAGAACAAGACACAGAAGCATAAGAGGAAAGAAAAAGAAGACAATGATAAAGATATGAGAAATGCCTGTTTAATTATGCTCCAGATTTTATCTGTTTCATACCAGCTCTCTCTCTTTCCTCTCCAAGAGAAATAACTGGCATGTGCTGTATTTTGAAAGTAGATTGATACAAAGAAAGAGAATTGGCCATGTCTCCTGGCATTAATCTCCCTCCACAACAGCCTGTGATTGAGTCAGAGCTATTATTCTCACTTTCAGGTCTGAGTCACTATCAAAAAGGATGCTATTTCTCCAGCATCCTTTGCAGCACTGATATACACTGTCTGGCAGAGATGGTGCAGAGCAAGTCCTACGGAATTTGCTCTGGCTCTTGCTTTTGACCGGTTCACAGCTCATTCAATGAAAAACACAAAGCCAAAAGGAGGACAAGGAAACAGCATTGCGGTTCTAGTTTTCTTATTGTCTACTTTCTTGCATCCTTCATGTTCAGTTTACTCCATGACAGTGTCTAAAATGTTATCTTCCTCACTATAACCACACTGCCCCATTACATTTGAACTCATCCACTTTACACTGTACATACAAAAAACATCATCTCCCATTGCAGCTTCTCTTTCATCTTCTCTGCACCTCTGTCTTCTGCTTACATGTATCTAGATCCTTCTTCCTAAAAATCACTTGGCATCTTTATTCTGCTCTGAACTTGAGACAGCCCTTAACTGGCCATCTTAAATATCCCCACTCACTGTTTACAAAAGGAATCGACAGAGCCTGCAGTATCACTCTATGGCTCAGCTGCTGAGCTCAGTATAGGACACCAGGTACTGAAAACCATTAATTCTCATCATATATATAATGCCCACTCCCTGACTCAGCTTCACCTCAGCAAAGCCCAGCACCCCACCCCATTAACCAAAAGGAGGAAAGACCCTGTGCAAGAGGAAGATACTCACAACTGCCTGCACAGCTGATGAAATGGTACGACATGTAGCTCACTGACCCTTGCTTTAAACCTTCAGTTCTTTATCTCCCTCCAATCCTCTTTCAAAGTAACTATGGAGCTTTTTATTTGGGTGGGGAGCTGGAAGAGACTGACTCAGATGCAGCACTTCCTCCCTGAATTTTCCCAGCTCTCCCTAAAGTTTCTGGGAAGCTTAGGTTTAATGCAACTGGGACAGAGAGCAGACACCTTCCAGCCTTCCCCCACTGACGATGGAGTATCGCACCCATAGCAGAACAGCAAATTGAATGCTGAGCTTAACAAACGCTCTTGGTCCTCTCTACTCTGAAGCTGAAGAGTATCTCATCTTCTCTTTAAAGATCTTATTTTCCTCTCTTCAGTAGAGTACCTGAGTGCTTTCCTCAGCCAAATTTCTCAGCTCACCACCTGCTCACTGTGCAAACACCTGTGGAGATCTGAAGGCAGAATTGTGTCTGCTGTTGCAGTTGGGAAAGGAATGCAGGACTAGCATCCTGCAGTACTTATGCTCAGAGCCCTTTAACCAAGCAGCTTTCCTGAATAATTTTCCTGAACTCTTTTCAGGAACAGTTCTGACTTCTGCTTTTAGCACTGCAGATATTCAGTGTGACCAGCAGTGGGACTGGCTGGCAGATGCACCTGGCTTCGGAAAACAGACCAGGCTGAAACTGCTCTGGGGTTTATCCAGCATTCATGGGAGCTCATTACATGCAGGAGATCACATCCCAGTATTTCTATTAGCAAAGGGATATTTCGCCAACACAACTAGGTGCCAGTGTTCAGGGCACTCATCCCTTACCACCTCAACATCAAAGATACTGGGGCTCCAGAATGGGGTCCCTTCTAGCGGGTTTTGGGTGGTGCCATTTCTGGACCTGAGGAGCTGACACGACTACTCCTATGATTTTTTGCCGTACCTAAAACTTGTTTTATTTCTGTCATCTGAAAAAAAAGTTGAGCTACAGCTTAGGTACATTTTTGTGTCTGGACAAATCTCAAAGAGCCTTCACTTAATCCCTTCACCCAACATCACACATCGCTTAAGTGACTTTTCGGAACTAAGCCTGTATGGAACTGACTGTAGTATTTTACCCTCACTGTGAAATATTCTTCCCTTTTGTGACACCGACTAGTCTTGAAATGCTGTAAAAATGCTGACAGAAGAAATACCAGAGAATGGTTTTAAAAAGCTTGTGAAGGATCGGTAGGTCCAGAGGTGTTTTTTCAGCATCAGAAGAGCTAGGGGACATTTAAAACCAAACGGAAAAAATTCCAGAGGACACAGAAGATTTAGTGTATTTGAGGGAGTCACCAACATGAAAGGTAACATATTTTGGTGGAGGCTGGAGGGGACAGGATCTGATGGACAGTATGTCAGCCCTATAGGAGTAACGGGGGGGCAGTCAGCACTACTGGAACATGGGGAAAGCAATGAAATGAGAAAGGTAAATGAAGCGAAGTGTAGCATCAGGCAGAGGCCCCAACATCACAAACACAGTCGCAGTGTACAGTCTCATAGATCTCCTGAGTTTTACATTGAAGAGAAGTGACAAAATCATCAGGAGAGAAATGAGAATGACCAGCAGAAGCCTCAGGAGAAACAGTGTGAGAAGGGAGTCAAAAACACTAAAGAGCTGCCTGAGGTTAGTGCTACTGGACTATGATTTATGAAGGGATATATTCAGAACTGCCTCAAAGGTTAAATGCGAAGCTTGGACAAGAGAATAAGAGAAAAGAAAATCTTCAAGAGTCCAAGCTGTAAGTGGGATGCGTGCACATACAGCTCAGCTAGCACAATTACACCGTGAAACTGAATTCCTCAGCAGCAGCAATTTGCTTTACTGTCCTGAAGTGGCACTCCCCGTCCTGTCTTTGTCATTTGAACCCTGCTGGCTTCCACTGCTACAGCACCTGCACCGCAAAAAAGGAAGAAGCCTTAAAATAAGGCTGTGGAATGTTCATTAAAATCATACTAGTCTTCCAGGATTTCATTTTCAAATGTAAGCACCAGTTCACATATATGCTTACCATATAGATGCATGTAGAGGTACATATACACATATAGACTAGGCTGCATATTCTGCTGCTCATCAGAACTCTTAAAATACTATTTAGTTGTGTTTTAAAGTTTTGCTTAGGAATCCAGATACAAATAGAAGTAATTTATGCAAACATGTCCTACAATCTCACTTTGAGACCCAAGCGATACTTCTCAGTCTCCCTAACAAAAGCACAGTAAAGTTACATGTATAAAAACTCCCTCTCACTTAGGCTTTTCCCAAGTCTTTGCTGCATTCTGGAAGAAGCGTTTCCCTTCCAAAGCAAGCAGGCCCATGGGCTCTTTCCTGGATGCACACTGCAGGCTTCCGTTTGTATTCGTCCAGCTGCATCAACAAGAGCCTTGTCCACCTACAGATTGTAGGATGTGTCTCCTGAATGGTGGAATATGTGGCCAGTTAGTTTAATTTTGCACCCTCTATAATTATGGGGATTATTCTTTCTTTTTTCTCATTCAAATCATATAACCATTTTTCACTTAGCTTTGTTACAACTTTAATTACGACCTTAGGTTGAGGTGGTATAATTTTAATTTAAGAGATATGCCAGAACTCAAGTACTGACATCTCCAGGTTTCACAGAAATTGCAGGGATCATAGGAATTTAACTTGATAATTACCTCAATATTTCAAGTCAGACAATCACCATATAAAATAATTACGGGTTGTTGTTTTTCCAAATTCACTTTGTGGGTTACTGTAGGTTACTGCGGGTTGCAATATATGATGTTAGATAGATATAGAGATAAAGAGGTATAATATACCTAACTGCAAGATTATTCAACTGGATGTAGAAGGAATGCTAAAAGACAGAGGCGCACCTCTTTTAAATGCATGAAATAGCAAATACCACATTTCCAATTAAGGAATGTTCAGATCAAGGATTCTTTTACACCATCTCTTCAGCCACAAAAATTTCTTTCCCCATGGGACTTGCAAAGATGCTAAGACTGGCACAAATGGGAGCAAAAATACCCTTCGTACACTTCTTGCATGAGACCTTCAATAACTGGCCCTTCTGTCACCCATATAATCTCTCTTCCCTTACTGGCAGAAGCACTCTTAGCCAGCATTTCACCATGCTCCTTGGCACAATTATGGTGATTTAAGCTATAAGCTACTGCTTGCTAAGGTGTTATTTCTTCAGTTTTAAAAAAGCAATTAACAAAGACCAAAAAGGGAGTATTTTAATATACTCTAATTTGATGAAATTTTGTGGGGTTCCCCCTCCCCTCAAAATGCCAATGCTTTTGTTATCTCTTGCATGTGAAGATGGAGAAAAAAAATTACTTGGCGTG
Organism: Falco naumanni; assembly: GCF_017639655.2. NCBI lineage: Eukaryota > Metazoa > Chordata > Aves > Falconiformes > Falconidae > Falco > Falco naumanni. The sequence continues at coordinate 12,244,344 of NC_054063.1, read as the reverse complement.
ATTTCCGTCATGTTGATTCTTCTGGGTTCTCAAATATTATGATCCATGGAAAGTCTGGATTCATGCTTACTTCTACTCTTCATTAAGTCAGTTGTAGTTGAATTGCTGGTAGGGCAGGCTGCTGATACAGTAGGTGGGCATGCTGAATAAAATACATACCACAGCTGTACCTGCACTTGTCAGAGAGCCAACCTGCTTTACGCCAGTCTGTTCTCCACTGCTTCCTGGTCATAGCCCATCTGTTTCTGAATTCATAAAATGCTGAAGAACACAAATATCTGAACCTATTATAGGCAACATGCTTCAATTAAATTCTGATTGTGGAGCTGTGCTTAACAGACTAATATTGGTAATGCATTTCTCAAATTTGTCAGTAAAACAGACACCCATCCACAGATATTCCTGTGGAATTCAGAGGCTTTTCTTGGAGGGGTTTCTACATATGGTGCACCTGGCCAATATTCTTGCAGTTGCAAACAAAATCAACCCCCAAAATAACTGCCAAACTGGAGTATGGAAGGTTACTAAGACAGATTACATAAAAACCTACATATAGGGAGAGGTTCCACAGTAGGAGCACTTACATGTGAAGTAAGCCAGACAGCTATTAACCTGAAGTTTACCAACAGCTTAAAGGAGTGCTTTACTTTTCAGTTGGATTCAGCGATAATATAGAACGATAGTGCACGCAAAAATGATGAAACTAGTAAAAGTTTACCTTGTACATATAATTTTTACACTAGAGGTGAAACACTCAACTTTCCAAGGTCAGTTTCATAAAAACTGAGCATCAGAGGAACTCATCAGGCTGTCAATAACTGATTTAATAGGAACAGACTTTAAACAGAAAAAGTACATGAGGGATATATCCCCAGGAAAATTGCTGAGGATACCTACAATACCTATGATTAAACTATCTGTCCTCTGGATGTCATCATTGCTCTTTTTATATGCTGTTGGTGAAAGGTGTATCTATGTCGAAGGTAACTGCATTCCTAAGGAAGCTGGCTTGGGTGCATCGTTTTCAGTAGCTCAGTGCATTTCTAATTAAAACTGAATACACGAGAGTGTGGTCCAGATCATTATTATTTATAATCTACAATGAACCATTTTCTATAAGGTAATGCAAAAAAAAAAAAAAAAAAAAAAAAAGAGACCCCCTGTGCACATTTCATTTGATGTGAATTCACATCTCTGCTTCAAGAAGCACTTTATGCCTCTTCACAAAAAATTTCCATCTTTCCATATGTGCAGCTGAGACATAGCTGCCAGTCAGCAAGAGTGTTTGCAGTATTTGCAAAAAATCTTTGCTTTAACATGGAGCCAGAATTTAAAATTTCAAAATAAGGTGCTTGGTTTCTCCAGGGAGGGAATACTCCATTAGCGCTGATGCGCCAGAGCAGAATGGAAAAATATGGAACAAACCTTACTGTGGCAAGGTTGACCCTGAGAGATTTGACAGCAAACACAGACCAAAGTGGGGCACTGCAGATATTTACCATAGTTCTGCAAGACCTTTTATAAGATATTACAGCAAAATAGTCTAAGAAGCAGCAGATTCTAGGCTGAACCTCTCTCCCGGCATGAGGCATAAGGTTGAATTTAAATCTTCTCAGTGTTGTTCAAGTCCAGATGAATCCAAAGACATGGAGGGGTGGCTGTCCTGGCACAGTTGGGTCAGCTGGCAGGTGGTGCAAGCTGAACTGGCTAGTAAAGGAGACTGTCACCTTTGAATTTCTTTTCCTGAGCTGTGCCAAATGTTTCTCGGCTGCTGTCAGCATCCATCCTGAAACACCTGAAACTGTCAATTTTAGCAGCATGGGGACCACTCCAGAAATCTTAGAAATACAACTGTGATGTCCTTTTCCCTTCTGCATGGCCATGGCACACAGAGTGAGTTGTTGGAGAGCTACATTGCACCAAAAAAAGGTTACAGCTTGCACAGAGGAATTATTATGGAGCTTTCAGAGAGAGATGCCACCCAGGTTGTTCAAGCTAGTGCTTAACGTATTCCTTCCTATCAATAAACACTCCTCTCTCACAAAATTGACTGAGGTTGAATTTTGCACAGGGGCAGGGGGGTAGGTGCTCCATTCCCAGCATTATCCAAAGTATTAGTTAGATGGCATTCAGCAAATCACTTACACTTAGGTCTACAGAAAGCACCTGGACTGAGCCCTGCAAGAAAGAGAGATGGTTTCAGTGCTGAATCTCTGAGATCCTGGTCAGCCAAGCAGAGGCGCTTGTAGTCTGTTATTAGTTTTCTGTGTGCTTATGAATTTGGGAACACCGAAAAGCCTCATACTGTTAACAGGGCTGAACAACTTAGCACTGTTTTCATGCCTCAGCCCTGTGAGGATCATAAAATTTTGTATTCTTGTAAGCAGCTCATAGGTGGAACAGAATTTGTTAGGTGAGCTAACTGGGCAAAACCCTCAAAAAACCCACTTAGCTTTCCTTCAAGGAAGAGGTGGAGGGTTCCCTCATCCTTTTACCCAACAGCTATTAGGTAGCACACCAGCTTCTGAGGAAAAAGGCCATTTCCAGGGGTTCTGACTTCTATTTAAACGGACACACAGCAACAGGTGACAGAACAGGAATAAATGACAGGATTTCTCTCTCCTAGGGAAGCACCTCAGCCATATCAGTAAAAAAAGTGGTGTGCACTTGCTCTGCCTCTTTAGTCCAATTAATCCTTTTAGTTTCATGCAAGTGGAGAAGCTTGAAAGAAAAAGTTTCCTTTCCCACATCCCAGTAGCCTCTAACCAGAGGCCAGAGCACTTTTGTGGGAGGCAGGAGATGCAGACAGCAATGTGTCTGCAGCCCCCAGACCCTGGCCACTGACCTGTTGTGTTGGAGGGGGCACCAACACTGCCCTGGCCATGTTTTGGAAGGATGGCTGCTGGGTTTCTTTTTGAAAAAAGATGAATGGCTCTTCCTTCAGGAAAAGATCTCTATCACCAGCTAAACAGCCTAAATACTACAGGGCAAACCTATTGGGTTGCTTAAACACTGCCCCATGCTCAGTCTGCTGGGATTTTGTGCATTTCCCAGCAAAGGTAAACCACAACCCCTCCACCTGCTCACCACGCTGGCAGGACATGGGCAACACTGATCTGAACGTGGCAGAGCTGCATTAGCCCAGTAGCATCAGGCTTAAGCTTTGAGGAAGGCTTATTGGTTTGAACACAGCAATGGGTTACTATGGCTTTATGGCTTCTGCATCAGCTGGCCTGGGTTTCCTCTGGGATGCAGAGAGACTCTGCCCCTAGAGAAGCCTTATATGCTAAACAGGGTTGTGCAAATGTTTCACTGGCTATCACAGAGCCAAACTCCTTGGAGGATGTGCACTTTAGCTTCACCACGTCATCTTTTCCTGGGTACCGAGTATTTTCAGAGAAGCTGTGCCAATTCATGTATTACAGTCTGCGCACCATTTTGTAGTGAAGTATGAAGCAGCATTATTAAAAGATGCATTTTAGGATGTTCGGTCTATTGTTTTGAACCATCCTCTGGAGATGCAAAAACATGGCTAGAAAAATAACTTTGATGTGCTGCCCTATTTCAACACTGGAGTTTTGCCTTGCATGTTAATGTGTACGTTTTCATGCCTCAGCTACACTAACTGTACTCCTTTCCTGTTTCTATTTATTTTGGAAGCAATATATGTTTACTAAATCAGTTGAAAAGTGTTAATGATCAGTTCACAGAATACTAATGTGGATTCAAATTACTTCCACATGAATCAAGACAAATTAAAAAAATACTATTTGATCATAAACTGCTTCAAATCCATGCCACAAGAATTCTAGTATCTGGAAATAAAGATTCATTTTTTTCATTTTGTTAATATCGCATTAGATATTTAAGTTGATCAAAAAGGTGTGGGGACAAGAATGCATGGATTATCTCTGGTTCATGTAACAAGAGAAGAATGAAATAAACCCTTTGTGTGTGTGTGTGTATGTGTGGCAAGGAGGAAGGGCATCAAAACCAGTTGCACCACCAGCAACATCTCTTCCATGTGCCTGAAAAAGAAGGAGACGTGTAAGTGCAAGCAAAAGAGTTGTGACACGGGTACAGCCAGCCCTGACTTGTAGCATATTATTCAGTTGAGAAATAGACGTGAAACCTGAAGACTGGTAACCTACATGGACACTGGGACAAAGTATTTCCAACAGAAATTTTTATTGCTCCCCAGCAAATTCACTGAAATTGAAGCATACGCCAAAGATGAACCCATTTCAGTGATGCTTTGGCTTGATCCTGTCTCGACCTGAAACAAAGCTGTGTTTCAGAACTACCTTTCAAGTATGTCTTATATGCTAAAGGTAGGAACTCAGAAACTATTAAATTCCTACAGGTTTTAGTAGAGCAATCCGCTTCAGTGACCTCCACTGGGGAAAGGCAGACAACTCAGACAGCACAGTACACATGCTGTTTGGGAGCAGCGCGCTAGCTAAGAGCATATGCCATAGCCACTGGCCGTACCTCCGTACAGGTGACAAGGAACACACAACCTCTAGCAAACCAGGCTTCAGTAGTTCTGCTGCTCCTAGAAAGCCATTTTGTTTTCCATCTGTTAAAACCTGTCCTTTCCAGGGTCCCAGATGTTGTAAGTTAACCTCTTAGTGCTTTATCGTACAGCAATACACATGTGCCACACTAGCAAAACACTTCTTACATAGTTGCGTCATGAAAATACAGACGGTGACTGCTGGGTGAGTCAAACTAGCATCACTGAGTAAATCCATATTGGAGGGTAAAAGCAGTTTTGCTGGGAAAATTGAGCCTGTACCAGGGCACTCACTAGATCCCAGCGCAGTGAAGCTGCGCAGGCAGAGCAGCCTGTAGTGCAGGCCAGTACTGGGCACAATGTTTTTTACTTTCTCCTTTCTCCCAGTAGAAAGCCGATAGCATACAGTAATAATGCTCACCATTACGCCTGCCTCATAAGCTCACCCATGAGCAGTAGTGAATACCAAGGACATACCTCTGCTCACCTTTTCCTTACCCATGAAGGATGAAGTGTGGGGCACAACATTTCTTTAACCATAGTTGTCCTGAATTGTAGTTTAGGAATTTAAGGCTGGGTTCGCCGCCTCTGTTACTGTTTTGCAGAGACCAGGTAGAACATTCAGCTGTTCCTTTGCTCTTTTATTTTCTTTTTCATACAAACCCATAATATATCATGGGTATTTTATGCATGACAGTTGAGACTCATCTAGGAAACTATCAGAAGAAATAAGTTCTCCAACCTACTCTATTTCATTCAAGACAATTTTATCTAACCAATTTTTAACAAATTTAAAACATTGCCCATATCTACTGTAGCTATGAGATACTGGTAATCAAGTCAAGCACCATTGACTATGAGAATAGTGAACTGTATAAAATGACTTCTCAGCATTATGTAGTGTCACAGCACAATTTAAATAACACGTTCATTATTCAAGGTCTCATAACTTGTACATATAGAAATAGATGCAGGGAGCTGAAAGAGGTGTTCGAGCTTTCAACAGTTAAATAAATTAGCAACCTGTATCATAACAAGTGGACTGTACATTCTTTAATTATCTGATAGGTTGTTGGAAAGTCCTTCCAAAATTAAATCTGGTACTACCAAGTGCTAATTTAGGATGAGAGATGCATATATAGTAGTGATGGCTATTACGTATTGACGGTGCCTTTACATGAATGAACAGAAGGTTTCAGAGAAACTGTGCTTTCTGGGTAGGAATCTGAGACATTATTATGGTGATGTACAAAAGGGCTCTTACAATTGTGATCACAGAAATCTAATATTAAAGTAATGCTCTTTATTATTTTAGTGGATAGTACTTGTTTCTGTGCAAGGTTGAGTATACTGCAGAGGCTGTTGTTTTGATTTTCATATGCATTTAGAAGATTTCAAAGTGAAATTGTTGCGATCACATTCCACCTGACACTTCTGGTAGGAGCATAGTTGAAGAAGAGTATTCCACAGGTTTTTTATAGTACTCAAACCCAGTCTCGTATAATTCCCTGTAACTCAATCACTTCATATTATACTTAGATGAATGTGGGTTAAAAAAATATAAATATGATGTGACTGTTTATATATTGATAAAATTTATAGATATAATACCCTGAGCCATTTATAAGCAATTTTTAAGGAAATATACCAATTTAATATTTGATTGTGGATTTGGCAAACTATTTCTTCACTCTGAGGGTGGCAAGACACTGTAACAGGCCCAGAGACATGGTGGCTGCCCCATACCTGAAAGTGTTCAAGGTCAGGTTGGATGGGACTTGGAGAAATCTGGTCTTGTAGAAGGTGTCCCTGCCCATGGCAGGGGGGTTGGAACAAGATGATCTTTAAAGTCCCTTCCAAACCAAACCATTCTATGATTCTATGATTCTGTTTAACAAATACAAACCAAATGAAAAAAAAAGACAAAGAAAAACACAAAAGAAAAAGACAAACCAAATTTTACCCATCAATTGTTGCCAAAGCAAAAGAATTTCAGAAGTCTTCCCTGCACCTGATACTTCCCTGCTTGGGACATGTTATCTATGTCTGCTGAATTTAAACTGCAAGCGAGAGATAATTTATGCCATGCTGGTAAGTATCTCAGCAGAAAATATTTTTCCTTCTCTGAGAAGAAAGTCTGTGTCCCTGGATGGAGCCAGGGCAGACAGCTGCATTCCCCTCCTTACTGAGGAACAGATGAGAAGCACTGTCCTCTTCTGACTGACACTGCAGCAAGTCTTTCAGAAGCCTGGTGCTTCCGAGGCATTTATGAGCTTACTATTCACTCACTGTTGACCTCAAAGCTGTTTTCCCCAAGGAAAACACAATTTCCCTCACCTAAGGACACATAGGGGAGGTCCATGTGCTCTGTTTTCTGAGTACTCCTGCCCAGACTCCTGCCCAGTTTACCACTGGGACAGATATTGAAAGTATTCTTGAAGCCTTGTAAAGCTTTACTTTGCCATCTCCATTGATACTCCAAGCTTTCCCCTTCATCTTTCACTCCCAGACATAAATATATAGCCTGCCTACATCACTCCCTGTGTTTCAATAACAGTTTGCTCAGTCTATACAGCAGGCAGCCAGCTGTGCCTGACATGATCATAATCCCTTCTGAGTCTCTCCAGTGCCCTCTTCAAACCTCCTTCCTGTCTTCTATTCCACCATATCCCACAGAATTTGCTCTATAATTTTGCTTTGGCCTTGCTATCACGCCATGCCCTATATCAAAAGCATCTTCTTTTTCTTAATACTTCCTAATGTTTCCCAGCTAGCGAAGCTTCCATCCAGCCTTTAGGCATTTCTACCACTTGTTCATGGCAAACCCCCACACAGAATTTCTTTTCCATACTGATCACTTCTCTATACACAATCCTTCCTGAATCCTTATTCGTGACTAAGGGGGAGATATTTAATATTTACCAATATCTTATTACAATCGATAAGAGCACACATGAACTGTCACTTGTGATCTGTAAGCCCCTGCTCCAGCAGATCTTGCAGTACCTTGTTTATGTAGCCTTGTTTTCCTTCAGCATCTCAAAACAGGCTGGGTCTATCCTGCCAAGCATATATACTCCACAATATGCCCTGCATCCTCCCACGGGCACTCCTGCTGCAAATCAGCTGCACAGCCGGATGCTAGGCACCTTCCCCTGTATGCTCTGTTTTCCTCTGGTAGAGAAACTGGCTGTGTGTAGGGAGGATGTTACTACAGATCCCACAGAGTCCCGCAGCCTGGGTGGTTGGGAGATCACAATTACAGGCACACTGTGGAAAACACTTTCCCTATAGGGCACCAACAATCTTTGTACCTTAGTGCTGGTGTAAACTGGCTTTATTGAGGTCAGTTGAACTGCATGAAGTTGCAGTGGATTTGGCTTTGTGTTATCTGAATATTAAAAAAAAAGATCTTCAGGCCACGTCATTCATTTAGAGACATTTTCCTATGTCCCCTCTGCTGTCTGCATTGCTCTTTTGGAGACCTAGCTATGTACGTGAACATATCCCTGTAGGTCAGACTAAAATCCATCCTTGCCCAACATCCTGTCTTCAGGCTATTAAGAAACAGGACAAATCAGAAATCCCTGTGCACACTCTTTCAGCTTCCAGTAATCAGCTGCTTAGAGGACTTCCTGCACTACAGCTTGCCACGGTACTATCACATTAATAGTCCCCCATGGACCTATCGTCAGTAATATATCTTATTTTTTTGAACTCATAACATCCTGTGGAATGAGTTCCACAAAATAATTATGCCCTGCATGACAAAAGTTTGCTTTAAATTCCCTGTGTGATTATAACATTGGAAGCCCCTTAGGTCCTGTATTGTCAGAAACAATGCATTAGTCACTCCCTAATCACTTTCTCCACGACACACATTATTGTGCACATCTTTGTCTTTTTTTCCCCTTAGTGGATCCTCTGAAAGGTCTAGATTATTTATTCTCTCCCTGTTATCTTTCCCTGTACGTTTCCTAGTTCTATGCCTTTGAAACACAGCAGTCAACCAAATACAAGATTGAGGATGAGGACACATTAGAAATGTGCGTGACAGATTTTAACAGTCTGATTTGACTGAACTTTCTTGTGACTAAATTGTACTTAGAGAGTTTGGCCACCACCAGGACAGAAATCAAAATAACTATTAAATTAGCATTGGCTAACAAATGGTAGTAATAATAAACAGACTGGTTTCCCAAGGCACAATGTGAAACAAAAAATGAAATAAATAGGTGGAATAAAAGGTAATCACAAGATAATTTCCAAAACCAGTCAGTTCTTTTCCTCAACATCTACTGAAAGATTCTTTGCTGTGGGAGGAAATTCTTGAAGGAGTTTACCACTTCAGGGGAACGAAAAATAAAGGGAAATACAGAGTTGACTCTTGAGGTCTCTGTGATACAGCAGACAATTGCATCTGCTCTGCTATCGACCCCTTGAACAGGGTTTCAGAAAATCCATGCATTTAAGAAACACTACATGACAGCTTATTACTTGCTAGAACTGTCATTTATCTTTGGCTGCAAGTGACTCAGCTGAACAAATATCGTCTCATACATTATCATGTATCTGTTAGCAACAAGATTGGTTTTCTTATGCATGGTCAGCACAACACTTTTTCTCTTCTGAAGGCACAAAAATAAGGTATATTATAGGCTGAAGAGCTCAGTATTTTCATAAGACACTTCCAGAGGCAGCTGCGCCTCTGGACACTCTCAAAGCACCTATACCAGGAGCTGAGCTCCTCGGCATTGATTGCTTTGTGCTGGCAAACTTGCCATTCCTCTCTGATTCACAGCAGAATCAAGGCACCTCTTCACTAGGACAAAGTATGTTTGCAGTCATGGTTAGCTAACGGGAGGCAAAATCCTAGCAGGGATGTGACAGCCTGCAGCTGGGTCAGTCCCTTCACAGGCTGCCTCACCCAGCCTATGTGGCCATTGCAAACTGCCTTGTCCTCATGGTTTTCTCTTACTTACCCTTACAACAGCCAGTAACCGATTTCACAGCCGTAATTGAGGCTACTTCACAGGGATCTGGAAGTGCCTTCTCCAAACTACCATTAAGAATTAGTACCCTTAATGACCTACAGAGCTAAGCCAGCAGGCTTTGGTCTGGTGCACAGACCCTGTGCAGGTGACAGAGATTCACACAAGCTGTCAATCATTTTGCAACAACATACTTCCATGTATCATGCCCAGCATAACTCAAAGCCTTGCTGTTCTCTTTGATCTTGTAAGTAAATGGATATTTGGATATTCTTCGAGGAAAAATTAATGTGCCAAGTCTCCTCTGTTATCACTAAGAAAATAAACAGGTTGAGAAGGCACCTCTTGTTCTGCTGGCTTTAATAATCAAAAAGTTTATCTATCAGTTGACAAGCAGCTATCACAAATTCCATGAAATACGTGTGTGTAAGTAACTTCTTTCCCTATGCTTCTGAGTATAGATGGAAAAATGGAGTGTGCTGTTACTTGTTACTGAATGTTTCAAATTTCTTCTCAAACAATAAAGAACTTGCCTCAAACCCCAGTGAACATCCACCCTGGTGCAAATGCAAAGCACAAGTATTGCCATTTCCTAAGGGCAAATCCTCCTCTGCCTCAGCTGCAAACCTGGCTGGACTCCAGAGCCCTCCTGCCATCAGGGCTGCCTCAAACTGATGTTATGGGTCCAAGCTGAGGACTATCAAAAGCACCCAGTCACGGCCTTCTGACCTCCTTCTTTCTTGCCCTTGCCTTTAAAATTAGGCATAGATTTTTTGCAACAGAAGTGACGCTGATTTGAAAGATGAGCCTTTGTGTATCACTAGTGCAAGACCAGCAAACCAAATCAGCAAGCCAAGACTGGCAAGCCAGTTTCCTGTTGGGACAAAGACTGGTTCATACTGCCTGTTCTGCAGCCCAAGGTACTAAGTTTGAATGGTAACATTTACGTTTACACTGCCCACATACAATCAGACACGGTGTGAGGTGATAGAATCACAGAATCCTTTGGGTTGGAGAAGACCTTTAAGATCATTGAGTCCAACCGTAAACCTAACGCTGCCAAGTCCACCACTAACCCATGTCCCTAAGCGCCCATCTACACACCTTTTATATACCTCCAGGGATGGTGACTCAACCACTTCCCTGGGTGTTCCAGTGCTTGACAATCCTTTTGGTAAAGAATTTTTTCCTAATATCCAAGCTAAGCTGCCCCTGGTGCAGCTTGAGGCTGTTTCCTCTTGTCCTGTCGCTTGTTACTTGGGAGAAGAGACCGACTTGGAAGAGGAATTCCTGTGGCATGGCTCATGCAGGGATGGAGGAGAAAAAGATTCTGGTAACCATCTAAATTTATATGATCTGAGAAAGTGCTTGAATACAATCTCCAGAGTAGATGGTGGGGAAAGGTGGGGAAAGGAGCTTATCACGTAGACAAAATGAAGCAGCCACAGACAGAAATAATTCACAAAGTGTGGAAGCACCATTTGGATTAGGAACTGTGGCTAAGATGACCCTTTGGAGAAGTTACTACAGGTTGTGATTAAAAAAAATGTTGAAAAATGAGAGTATAATGTCTAGTCAGTATATGGGAAGTAAATTTTTTTTTAAACAAGCCTGACGACTTTTTTACTTGTCAAAAAATTTGGTTGTCAAAAATTGCATTTACATTTTTAGTTCATATTATCTGAAAGTTTTTGCGCTACATTGTTAAAAACCAACACTACTCAAAATGCACAGCATAGTAAAGTATATTAAAAACTGGCAAAAGGAACTTACTGGCTATTATATCTGAATATGGGTGCATCTAATAGTATTTACAGTGTTCCTATTGCATTTTTTAAAATATCTTTTAACTACATTGAGAACAGGAATTGATGGAAATGTATTTATCTGTGCAGGAGAGAAAATACTTCAAATATTTTAAACTGGTTATTTTACAGGTATGCAAAGGAAAAAATTGGCCAAATAACTGTTGGAGAGATAAGGACTGGTCAGTTATAATGTGCTATTTGAATCGGGTGGTAAAACCATGTAGTATTTTTAAAAAGGTTTGAATACAGGCAGACAAAAAGTCAGATATGTCAAAAGAGAGAATGTAGGTCACACTAACAACACAGAATACCATATCCTGAAATGCAGTGACACTGAAAAGGACTTCAGAAAATCAATTTACCATGAATTCCCCATGCAATCTATGGACTAAGGTTAATGCAATACTTGCATGATTATGCAGGAGACCATGATATTACAGGTATGTATCACTGATGGGACCAGCATTGCTATGTCCAGTTCTGGTATCCAATTTTCAAATAATGACAATTCTGGAATACTGCAAGGGAATCAAGAATGAGTCACTAAATGATATGAAATTGCGGAAGCCTTACCTATGCATAAGAAACTGCAGACAGCCACCCTAAAAGAAGGCAGAGATAACTCATCGCAGTGCCAGGGAAGTGCTGGGAAGGGATAGTCCTGACACCAGTGGACTTTCAACTAGGGAACAAAGCCACAAAAGTAATTAATGATTAAGAAAGAGAAGGTAGACAAATGCAGGTTGGAAAAAAAATGTGTCTGTTCTTTTAACAAGTAAGGTAAGTATCATGTTAAAATTAACTGCTTGAGAGCAGTAGATGTAATAAGCTGACATCTTTTCAGTAAGAATGAGTGCCTTTACGAAAGATACACTGCAGCTCATCTGGGACCTAGGGGCTGAAATCACATGGCTGGCATGATGCAAGAAATAGCACCGGATGTTCTTAATAACCATAAAGCCTCAAAATGGTAATACATTCACTAGAGTATGGATATTTAGACACAAAGAAGAAGCAGAGTAAAGGAAAAGTAAATGCCTGTGTTTACATGGTAAGCTGTTCACCAGTTAGCTTTTCAAAGCAGAAGAACCCACATCAGCTGAAACCAAAACAAAACCAGACATGCTACTGCCTTAAAAAATGCAGGACAGAAATGAGGCCTGTGGAGAAATTTCACAAGCAAGCAGCTAAAATAAAAATAAGTAGTACTTTCATACAAGCACACAGACAGAATCACATACCCAAGAAGCAGGAAGACTGAAGGAAGAACAAATAAGCATTTAAGGACGATGTGTTCAAAGATCCCAAATATTTTATTTACACCTGTATTCAAAAGAGGATTTTAAGATGCTATTTTAGCACATCTATTCTCCCATGTAAGAAAAAGAAATCAATATTAAAGAATGTTTTCAACGCAGAAAGTGCTGCAACATTTGCATTTGGGAGCAACGGATCTCCAGCACTAGCTTGTGTGCATGCAAATATTTTCAAGGAACTGTCGGAAGAGCTAATTAAAAAACCCTACATCCTTGCTCATTACCATCAGCTGCTGTGAGAGCTGGAAGCTGCTATGTGAGTACTAGCTTTAAAAAACATGTTGAGCTAGCCTTGAAAATTGCAGCCTACTAAACTTTACTACCATGAAAACAAACTCTTAATACAAAAAAAAAGTATGAAAACCACCAGATTATCTATATATATAAAAGTGAGAGAATAGTGCAGAGTTTTTTAAAAGAAAAGAAGGCTCAGAATGTAACAAACTGCCTCAAGTACAAACATATCTGATTAATCTAGTGCTCTTTCTAAAAACAGCTGATAGCCTTCACCACAAAAAGTGACAAAGGGAACAAAACCAACTTGGGAAGTGAAAATCACCAAAGAAGAGGAAGAAGAAAAGGCTTTGAATTGCTTTGACAATGAGGTGACTCAAAGAGCTGTGTTAGGTACAGCTTTGTTTCGTATGTTAGCAAACAGGAGAAGGGGCTTCAAAATCCAGCCGGTAACACTGGAATTTGATACTTGTCCAATATTCCGAGAATCTTATGAACCACTTTGAAAGGACCTAATAAACTGACTAAACAGGCAGAGACATGGCAAATGAAGGTCACTGGAGACACATGTGAATGCATATTGGAAAGAATTACTCCCATGCATCTGCGCTAAAAGGCCTGCGCTGACACCGCCTTCGAGCACGTACAAAACCGTATTTGTGGGTAGTGCTGTTGACATTGCTGGAAGAGCTCCGGTAGGGAAATGGAATGCTTGGCTGGATCAGGACCTACACTGAATTTGTGACCATTGCAGGGGGGGGGAGGTGGAACGAAGCAAAACTGTGGGCAGCTGGCTGAAAATCTGTTCGTGTGCAAGAGCAGGCAAAGAAATAAAGCAAAACAAAACACGTTCTTTCTGCTCCACCATAAACAACTCGACCACGAAAAGAAGGACTAGGTACAGACTAAACTAGGAAATAGTGAGGCCATTACAATTTCATTTTGTAAAGGAGTGATTTGGCCTTTCTGCTCAGCATAGCCCAAGGAACTGCAGAAATGAAATGGGTCCCAGAAGAGGCCACAGAAATGATTAGCTCGCTGAGGAGAGAGCAGAGGGAGGCTCACCCCCGGTGACGCATCCGTCTGCTCCCTGCAAGAGCTGAGCTGGCATCAGGAGACTGGTAAGAAGCTGCAGCGCATTACCCCTCGGGAATTGCCCTGGTGAATTACCCCAGGGACCCAAGGGAGGGTTGGAGGACAACGGCGGGGGAGTCACGTTCCCCCCCACACTCCCAGCCCCGGTGGAGAGGGCGAACCCCAGGCAAGCTGCAAGCCCCGCTGACCCCAGAGCTGGCGTGTGGCCCCCCTGGCAGGGACCACGGCTCACCCCCGCACGCCAGAAGGACCTGCAGGCACAAGGGATTTTGAAGCCTTCTTCAGGAAAAGGGCCAAACGCTTTAAGTGCTCCAGTAAATGTAGCTGAGCTCCAGAGATGTTGGAATAATACCAGCTTCATTTCTGTAAAAAGGGGGGCTTTCAGGTGGGCTGGGATGTCCGACTATGTAGCAAGTTTTAAGCCGAAGCAAAAAGGGTCTATCTTCCTAATGGGAAAAAATAACATTTCATTATAACTAACTTTCTGAAGATACTAGTGACAAAACACAAATTGTTCAGTATTTTCTGGTATAACAAGCAGATACAGAATATAATAAGAAAATATCTGGGTGTTTTACATTCTGCTTTTATGTATTGTGCATTGAGCTTGCCTAAGAGCTAAACAGCATTTGATTTGTGCCTAACAATAAATAGAAAAAGGATTGCCAATTAAGAATGTGGGGCAGCTATTTTTAACAAAATGTTTTTAAACTTTTGGCTAACTACGAGAGAAAGGCAGTGCCATCTGTTGGGGAAAACCAGCTGGTTCAGGGAGCGCAGCGGGCACGGCGCTGCTTCGCCTTTACAGAACAAAAGCCCGTTTAGACTCAGTACGTGACAAGCCTGGCTTGGTGCAGGATCAACTTTGGCTGGGGTAGAGAAAGGACAGGTAAAACACTCTAGACGGATTCAACACCCAACCGTGTTAACCAGCAGCTATTAGATGTATTTAATACCTTCACACTCTTTCTCAGCGGCAGGTTGAGATCTGCGGAGGCCGGACAGGGCACAGGCTGGAGCGAGGAGGGCAGGAGAGGCGACGGTGGCGTAAATCCGTGTGACTTTGGCCACCGCAGCAATAATAGACATGTTCCTTCCATTTCCTCTCATGAGTCAGCACTTCTGATGTCAAGGCTTGACACTCAGATTGAAACAAGCAGCAGTCCTGCGTGGGAGGAAGATGAATCTGAGCCCCACAAAGGGATAAGCTGGCAAGCTGAGCTGCTCTGTCAGTGACTGGGGCTTGTGTAATTTTTGCTCAGCATTTGCACACTGCTAGTGATTTTGCCTTAGATACGCAGCAGTCGAACAGTTGTAGCCAAATGCAGGTTTTGATAGTTGCACTGAATTCAAAAGCCAAGGTATTTAACATTTAAATACACTGCATGCACCTTATGAATTATTTACTTATACCAATCTTTCTGGAGATGTATGTATATTCTCACACCCACACATGCACAGCAGCACAAACACACCTATGTATATCAGCTGAGTCTTTTAGCTAATCATGCTTTTCTACAGCTATTTAGCATGTTACTATTTTCATTTACAGGTCAGGGTAGGGCAGTGGATATCAAATATGGACATTATTTTTGCCCAGTGAGGAACTGACACATCGGCTAGAATCACGTTGATGGTTATTCAACAGAACTGCAGTAGCCGCTATTTTTGCTCCATTCCCACAGCTGCAATAAAACAGGAGCACAAACCAGAAAGTGACACACCAGATACATTGAACAGCAGCTGCCCTTAAAATCCAAGCAGCCCCCATGGACAGATTTGCCATTCGGAAACGGCTACTTTTTTTTTTTTTTTTTTTTTTTTTTAAATGAAGGAGTGTAATTAAAGAAGAAGGGGGAAAATGGGATCATACTAACAGTAAGAACAAAGAATAAACAGTGAGACCAGAAATACATTTCCACAGTTGAATAATTGTGCTTGGAGAGGTGTGTGGAGAGGAATGCATCAGTGAGGTGTTTTCTCTAAGAAAAGATGATCGGGAATAGCAGGTGGACAGTATCATGCTTCACTGTCCATTCCTTGCCCGATTGGTAAAAAAATTAATTTTTTAGTCAATATCAAAGCAAGCAAATATGTATATAAGCCACATAAATTGTGAAAGCATAGATCAAAATTGCCCTTGAGCAGGATTAATGTATAGACAAGATTCTGGAAAAGAATTTTCTCTTTTTTAAAGAGATAAATGTATTTTGAACTAAGCTGGGAATACTTATTTTTATGGTGTTCCATGCTGCCCTGTTTTAAATATTGCACATCATAAGATATGAAATGAAAAAAGCACTTCCCTGGTGCCAAAGGGGAGAGGGAGTTGAAAAAACTGCTCACAGAAGTACCAATTCACTCTTAAGAAGTGCACTCTCATTTTTTTTCCAGCTGAACTCTGTAAGTGTACAAAGTCCAAGCAAACAGAATATTAATCTTTGATGAAGCAAACCTGAAATTGTATAGGCTTGGACTGCAGTCATAATTATATTGTATTCAAATGCCAGGGCTCCTTTCTGAATAAATGCACTTAAAGTATTCTATGAATCAACATCCCATGGGGACACTGAACTAAACAGCACTTTCAAACTCAAGATGATACGCAGGCCAACCAAGACCAGAATTGGAGCTAAAAATACTCAATGACCCTATCACTGCATAGCTTGTGATAGTAGTCTTTTTTTTACATAACATATGTTCACAGATATGTCATCATCATCTGTTGTCAGACTAGTGGCAAATAAAGACTTGCGAATTTCCCTAGGTTTTTCACATCTCTGCTTGTTCCAGCAGTAACATTGCCTGCTTGCCTTTCATTCACCATGTCTGGCATGTTCTAGTAATTCCCAGTCACTGTAAGATCTTGTGGCCTCAGTATCTGTTTGCATTTTTTTTTTAAATAGATGTACAGCAATGTATCTTCTTTTTTTCCCTCTTTCTTATTAGCTGTATTATGTTTAGTTCTGATTTAGGAAGGACAGGAATCCCTTTCTATATCCTGCATACATCCTCAACAGTTTAAGACTCAAGTAATCTTTTTATTTAATATCAACAAAAACCCCAGCCATATTTGATATTGGATGAATATGTAACTATCAGCATAGCAAAGCTCAGCTAAAAGGCCTGTCCCCAGTACTTCTAGCCTGGAGATCTGGAAACACTTCCCAGCTCCTGTGACTGTTCTGCCTGCACGTCAGGATGAGTCCTAAGTCTTAATCATCTCTCATACTTTGATTTTCACTGGGAGAAGGCTAAGGCGTACCGGTTAGGAACGTGCCACAGCATGCTGTACTGGGTCTGGATGATCTGGACAGTAAGGCATTGGGACCACAGGGTAGAGCCATAGAGTGTGATATGGATTTTGCTATTTACAGCACTGGAATGGGGGTGGGTGTGTGTGTGCCCCAAACTCAGGATTTCCCAGTGCAGAAAATTAATTTCCAAAGTAAGAGAGCAAGCAAAGATTAACTAGCATTAGTGTCTGGTACTCACTGCCAGAATCCTTTCATCATATCCAATAACCCACAGTTTTGCTCAAAATGTATTTTTCTATCTAGTCAGGCTTGATCAGCAAGTAAGTATGTGCAAAACTTCGCATCTCAGTGGGATGACCCAAGTGAGTCAAGACAGAATTGTATTTAAAAAAGTGTATTGCCAATGCTGACAATAGGCAAACTCCATCTACCTTAGGGATATTTTATCAAACATGCAGATTTTAAGGCTATGAGTTAGTTTCCCTCATGCTGATGGGAATTTTTACCTCAGTCAAGGAAGTATCTGGGCCTGAAGGAGCCAAGGATGCCAATAATCACTAGCAGGTGACGAGTGTTTGTGCTGAATGATCCCATTTAAAATCCTGCCAGGCATCTATTTACCTCTTCAGCTCCTTAGTTACTTTTGTGTATCTGGCCTTTGTTATTTGGAGAGTCTTTGGTTTATTCTTCTTTCTATAGTCTTTTGTCTTTGAAGGATTGATTTATTGCTATCTGATACGAGCTACATAATCCAGCAAAATTGCCTTGACTCAACAGTTTATAGTTCTGCTCAAGATTTATGTTTCATCCATCCTTCCAAGGAAAGTACTTGCTTTATCTTCTTTACGATTTTAAATGTTTGTCTATTCAGAAATAAAATCCTCTTTTAGGAAAGGAAATTAACCTAAAATCTGAATCACTTTAAACTCAGATGGCTTAATTTAGGATGTGCATTTTATAATGAAAAAACATACACGTTCCCTGCCATCCATGTTCCCCTGTAAATTTTTCCTAATGCACTCGGGTAGTTCCTACCCCTCACACCAGCTCTTCCTCAGAACTTCCTCACCTTCTGCCCAGATTTCTCTTTCCTTTTTGTTGTTTCACCTTCTTTGACACACTGTGGCCAAGACAATTTTCATCAGTTTAGCCCTCTCATTTGTTGCCTTTTGAATCTCTGTGATTCTTTTTCTTCCACTGCCTGGGATGAGCATTCTACCTTCAGCCCCTGCATAATTGTCTCCTTGATTGCTTAATCTTTTAGCCATCATCTTTCACTTATCCTTGGTCACACAATGAAGTCCCTTCCTTAATTTCTTTCCCAAATGTGGATTCTGCATTAAAACCCTGATGAAAGCAAATGTTGTGAAAGCTCCTGTAATGACAGATTGTTTCTGATGCACTGATGAATGCTGCAGTTTGACATAAACTGCTATTTTACTTATCAGTAACCAGTTCTGTTAGAACATCACAAACAGAGTTCTGCAATGCACCTCTTGTAGGGTGCACCTTGCCACCAAATGCAACACAGAAAGGGATGGTCCTGGGAACAGCAGCAGCTTCCTGCCCACTTGTGTGCCCTCCAGTTGTGGAATTGCATAAGGAAACTGTGAACAACCCTGTAGCTCAGAGAGCTGCAAGGAAGGGAACTCCAACCAAGGACTTGTCACCCTCTTCCAAAATTGCATAGCACCTAAACTGACACTCTGTTCCCCCTCTTTGGGCCCCTCAGTCTGCTGGAGAGTTGCAACACCTTTGCAGCATCATTGCATCAAGGAGCGGCAGTGAGAACTGAACATGGTCCTCTAGATTTGAATGTTCAGTAAATCAATGAGGCTGTGAAGAGGGGAAAGGGGACATGGCCTGGGTTTTTCTTCTCAGAGGTTCTGGGTCCTGCTGTCTGGAAGTATTTTGCACTGGAAGACAATGACATTGGTACTTTAAGAATCCAAAATAATCTTCAACATCCTCCATTTCATGGGTACAGTTACAAGCAAATACAAAAGGCGGCAATTTTCACAACAAGAAAACTCAAATTCAAGGTGAGAACGTTGTGGAAATTAAAAGCTTCTGAAAAATCAGGTGACCTTTATACAGACCACTGGACTCACCTATCTAGCTACACTTCTCTTGCCTCAGCTACTTTTCTTCAAAGGTGTCAGAAGTCCTGCAGCCTCTAGGTACTCCAGCAGAAGGCACAGATGCTTGATGTCTTTTAACAATCAACCCATTCAGTTTGATGCCATTGACCTCTGCAGCAGTGCTTACTATGCACAAAATAGGATATTAAACATTTTAAAGAGGGGTTTTTTATGTTTCATTTCAAAACCAAGTATTTCCAATTAAGACAGTCAGTTCATTTCCTATCACAGTTGCATCTAAAACTTTTTAAGGTTTATAATAATCTTCTATACCCCAAAAAAGAGTGATGACTAACATTAGGTGTGCAAGCAAGTATTTTAAACCCCAGAACACAACCAAGTGTGGCCAGGCAGGCTTTGCTGCTCTCAGTAAAGCCATGTATTGGATATCTGACGTGATCATTCACATTTATGATGTCAATCCAACATCTGCTTTTACCATATCGGACTGTGAATATTTCAGATCAACAACTGAAATCCAGATGTGTTTGTGTCATGAGCTCTATGCACTCTACTTGAAATTATTTGTCTTTGAAAACAGAATTAAAGATGTACTCATACTTGCAACCATATGCTGAAATGTTCCTCGTGCACAGCAGAGCTTTTGTGAGAGAATCCAGCCACCTGGCTCCAAATTTCCTAAGATTCTGGATAAAAGGCACGTGCAGACAGGACTCCCTCTTTTTTCAGTTCAACAGCTGGAAGTACAAGACAAACCGTGATCACATTCTACGCCATTATTACCCCCACTTCTAAGTTAATTCTCTCACACTAAAACCCCCAAACTCTTACTACAGTCTCCCCTCTAAGGATAGCATAACACTTTGTATATGGTCACAAAATCAACAAAAGCTATGCATATTTTTTCCCATGTCTCTCTATACAGATGGATAATTTAAAAAAGAAAAGGGTTTATATAAACAGTACATTTGTGAGCTGCCACGTTTTATCAGTTGCCCTGTCTTTGTCTCTTATTTACTATACAAGCTGAGGATTTTTGCCCTGGTCACTGGCTTCCCCTTCCATCCCTCATGCAGCAGGAGCGGAGGGATGGGAGCTGCAGGAGCACTACAAGCATGATGATCTGTAGGGGCCAAAATGGGTAGGACGGACTATGGAGCACATGCCATAATCTGGGGTACAGCTATGAGAATTTTTCAGACCGACTTTATGAGGTCCAATGGGGTTAGACTAAATACTAAACATGGGGAATTCTGCATATATCTAATGCTTTACCACCCCCTGCAAAACAGTGGAATATTTCTGGTTACAACACAGGAAAGTTGTTGTTAAGGCTTCACTTGTATCGGAAGTTCTTTAGACCAGTTATTAGCTTTTTTCTTTTTTTTATTCTTCCACCAAGCCTGGGTACCAACTGGGTGCTATAGACGGAGTTCATGTGCACACATGCAAAAGCCACACATTCAGCTGTTCACTTGCACAGGGAATCAAACAGGGATGTCCAGACAATGGCACCCAGCTCTTACCAAAGTCCTCAACTTCCAAGAGAAAATACATGTTCACAGATTTGACCAGCTCCATCCAGAGTTTAAAGCATTGCTGCTTTCAAAGGAGCACGGAGGACCGCTCATTTCTCTGTGTGGTACAACACAGGATTGCTCTCTGTCTACCATTAGGGTGGTCCAAGGTGGCCTTCAAATTCCCTGTGACAGGATGGGGAAGCACAGGAGTGTGCGCAGATACATGGCATCTCTCCCCTTGTCACCATGGCAGCTGCGTGCAGCCCTGCTCAAGGCTGTAGATAAAAGTGTACCCAGAGGACGAAGAAGACTATTCTTACTACAGCTACACTTTAGAACTATGCCACAGAGCTTAAAAAAAACAGACAGAGATACAGGGAAGTGCTTACCGTAGCCAGGGGACCTATATTTACCAGTCTGGGTAACAAATGGAGCTTATTTTCCTAATTTCTGCTCATTAAGACATTTATCGGATCACCTAGTTCAGATGTGTATAACTTCAGAAGTATGTTCCTTATTTGTTAAGGGTACATGGCACTTCCCACGTTTTAAAGAGAATTTGTATTTTTAGACAAGAGCCCAAGTAAAGGTGCTTTTTAGAAAACAGCTACAATCAATCAGGAGTATTCTGACAAAAATGTTTTCCTGGAAAATACTGATTCACGGA
Organism: Falco naumanni; assembly: GCF_017639655.2. Classification (NCBI taxonomy): domain Eukaryota; kingdom Metazoa; phylum Chordata; class Aves; order Falconiformes; family Falconidae; genus Falco; species Falco naumanni. The sequence continues at coordinate 12,222,838 of NC_054063.1, read as the reverse complement.
ACCCTGCCTTTTCTTTTATTTTCTTTCTTTTTTTTTTTTCTTTTCTCTTTTCTGTTGGTTTTTTTTTGGGTTTTTTTGTTTTTTTGTTTTTTTTTGGGGGGGGAGGAAGAAGGGCAGAGAAATATTTTTCAGAATTCTAGCATGCTTTTTGGAAAAAAAAACTATCGAGAATAAAGACATTCCTGTATTCACCTGAGACACAGGAGACCCAGATTCACCTTGGAGCTCTACCTGATTTAATTTTGGCCTCAGCACATCCCAGGTGAATGCCTTGACCAACTGCAGGTATCTCAGCCTCTGGCAGTGGCACAGGGAATTAAAAATGTTCCTTGCATACTCATCAAGAAGGCAGGACAATGGCAGGAGTGGGACCCAAATCTGCACAAATAATGGGAAAGAAAAACAGGTGCAAAAAAATTTGCCCAAATGAAAAGAAAAAACACCTCATTTTACAACACATCAGTCAGAAAATGCTCTAAAATGGTAAGATGCATAGTTCCTCTACTTTTAAACCAGGAAAAATAGAATTTCTTCCATCAGGACTGAAATCCCCATTTACAATGGTAAATATGCTTTAACCATCCTATTGAAAAAAAAAATAATAAGGATCATCAAATTCTAATATCCCTAAGTCTGAGGCAAACTCCCAGTGACTTTATTAAGAGTTTTGTCTTGATGAATAGAGATTTTGGAGTTCAGGAGGTGGCCCTGAAATTTCAGGGTCAGATCTCTTCAGTAGCACAACTGAACACAAAACAACCAAGCTCAAAGGAATCACCCAGGACTCTGAAATTCTTCTCCTCCCCCTAAGGCATCATGCAGCAATGTACAAGTTGCAAATGTGATGTGCGATTTGCCTCCTATTTGCCAAGATCTGGATTCCTTTTCTGATCCAGACTATTGTGCTATCACACTGAATGCCACTGCAGCCTCAGTAAATGCTGTAAGATGCTACAAGTCCGTGGTTTCTCAGACTCTGCATTTCCCACGCTGCTTAGATTTACTTGTCACTATTTTCCTGCTTGATAACTGCAGGGATGAGAATATTAGGAGTGGCAGTCTAATCAGTGACCACTCTGGGCATTCAACCTGTCAGAGCTAAAAACTCATGAATGAGCTGCAGTGGGTCAGTGATATGCAAACACAACCAGAGCAGGAGGTTCCTCCACAACAGGATAGGGCTCTTCTCTTTAACACATACCCAAGAGAGAAATGGAACCCATCAAATAAAATTAAAAAAGGATCAAAAATCACACAACACAGATCTAAGTCTTTTTTCAGCTTGCTGAAAATATAACAAAATATTCAGTTGTCCTTTGGACACACTACCGGCAGGTATTGAACTAATGATGATATTCTTTTTTGCAAAGTCATATCAAATAGCTGACTCTTTTGCACATAGTGAACCCAAATACGAGATGTGCACAGGCTCTTATAAATGTAATCAACAGCTATTAGAAAAAAACAACAACAAACCCCCCCAAAACCCCACAAGTACAAGTAAATGAATTCAAATGTTCACCTTTGCTCAATTAAAGCTCAGCTAGAGATGGGCCTGGGCAGCTATGGCCCTAGTTCAACAAACCACTTAAGCGTATGCTTAAAACAAGCTCTGGATCAATTCCCAGTGAGGATTAATGCATATTCGTAAATGCTTCACTCCTTTGGATATCGCAGAATGAAGTATCCCTGGAAAAGCCTTAAAAAGTAAAAGCACAATTTTGGTTGCTTGTTTTTGAATTGGCTTAAGCCAAACTGAATATTCTAGACTCGGCAAACTCTCCACTGGCAAATGTTTATTTTCATTCTATAGCACCTTGTGCAAGGAAATTAAAATTTCAGAGTGTGGCGCAGGGTGGCCAGAGGGAAAGACGATGACAGAAGGTGGAGGTTAATGCAGAAGGACTGTCTGAGCTTTCCAAGTACATTATAATAGAAAGCACATGAATAGGAGGGCTAAGCCGGTAAATAATGATAAATCAATCTACTGCTATTTCTGTGGTTCTGCAAGATGCACATGTCCTGACACTCCTGTTTATGTATTAAATTGAGAATGTGAATTGATACAAAGTGAAATGTTTTCTTTCCCTCGAGCTCCTTTTGTGCCTAAATGGACTGATGTTCACACTCCACTTTTTTCCTTTGGTTAACCAAAGAAATAAATTCTTGATTAGATCCACATTATTCATGTTTTGCAGAGAATTTTTTGCCTACACGTACAAGTCCTGCTGGGGTAAGCCAGCAAAGACCTATTGACTTAGTGTCGTAGCAAATTACATGGCCCTATAGTCAGATGAAATATTAACTCAAGGGACTGATATTTTCACTGGATCAAAGACCGACTAATGAGAAACAGAATACTCGTTTTCAAAGAGTGTTTAAAAAGTTAGAACAAAACACAGATCACTAATATGCTGCAGAAGTTGCAGTAACTTCCTGACAGTTTGCCTGCCTACAACCTCTTAGCCTTGATTTATTAATATTAGGTGCTGTGCCAAGTTCATGTCATAAAGGATAGATGCTGTGTGCCCACGCTCTGCTTGGAACTGCTTAAACGTGATCATCAACTAGATTTGACATCATAATCAAAACAATGAAAATAAGCTAAAGGTGGCAGGCAATATCCGAGAAACTGTATCAAGAAGCTCTGTCTACATCAAGAAAAATATAATTTGTCTCCACTGATGGAGGGAAGGACCATTTTTTAAAAAGAATTCAGGTGCTTAAAGAAGCAGATGGGTGCACAGTGGGATTTTTAGAAGCTCTTAGATGGCAACTCCCACTGAAATCACTGTGTATTAAGCAGCTAGGTATTTTGGAAAATTCACATTACCTGCATCTTTAAGCACCTAAATACCTTTAAATATTTGGCCCAAAGACAGCTCACTGCAACGTCATAGGAAACAGAATAGTCCCTTCTCAAGGGAAAATAGTTTATCATATGGTCAATTAATTTTCAAGCAAGAAAAATCCATATAAGCAATTCGTAAGGGAAATAAGGCCAGAACTCCTGAGCTATGACTTCTGAAAAGTATTTTGTAATTGAAATAAGAGATATGGTACACAATGAAATCTTGGACATTTTTTGGCAAGACTGTAACAGCAGTGATACGAGTACAGATTAGGTGCTTCTCTTAAACTGGAGCATGTCCGGAATACACAGGCCTTAATCTCACCGAAGAGTAAAAGATAAATGCGGTACCTCGGTGTTCGTGAAGGGAGGCAGGGGCTGGTAAGTGCGAGGGCTACGGGGGGGACACGCACCCCACAGAGAAGGCAGGCAAATGGATGCAGGCATCATTTGTCTCTTTGGTCCGGGAGAAAGAAATCAGCACAGTTTCTGTCCCAAGGAACCCAGGAATTCCAAATGTTGAACCCGTGAGATTTTTAGGGATGTTTATGTCTGCCACTGTGATGGGAAGGGGGCACTGCAGATGCCACGGAGGTGAGGCACTCCATCCAAACTGGCCCACTGCCATTTAGTTTCCTAATTCCACTGGTCCGAGCGCAAACCAAAGAGGCATAAGAAAGCAAATCTCACACAAATCCTTTGACTCTTACTTCAGCCACAAGGAAAGCAGGCCATCTACAGCTTGGCTTGCATCCAGGCTTTGCCCCATTAGCCTGAGACCCAGGAAATCAAACAAGTTTCTTGGCTTACCTTTTGCAGCAGAGGGAAATAACAGTTTTGCACCGTGCCACCTTTCAGTGGCAGAAGAGGATTTCTCCTGCATCACCAATCTGTGTATCCCATCCAAGTCACTTCATTCAAAGTGGAAAAAAACAAGCAGTGACAGAACAGGGCCCTTAGAGTAAGGCTCCCAGCATAATGCAGCCACAAGAATTTAACAAGTGGGATTTACTTAACTGGTCACTAAGTGTTAGCATTGCTTTAAAGATATATGGCTGAAAGTGTTTCTCTGGCCGTAAAGAAACAGAACCCAGAGAGCAGAGAAAATGCCTGGCAAGCAAACTCTCTCCCTTTTGTTTAATAGCTCTCTTCAGACTTGTAAGCCTAGAAAAAGCTTCATTAAAGTTAATGGACAAATATTTCAGGAAAAAAAAAATTAAGCACTTAAATGTTACTAGTTTGGGTCTGAGCATGCAAAATTTCTCTTCCTTGCTGAGCTCGCCCCACAATAGCAATCTTTAGGCAGAATTACATAAATATTGACAGCTTTCAGGCTGGCTTTGTATCTCAGAGCTGATGAGTGACTGGCAGAGTTCATGGGCCAGGTTCACAAGCCTTGTAAGTGGGCACAGCTTCACTGAAGTCAGTGGGAGACCTGCACACATTACAGGAACGTTCCATAAATAGCACAGAGCTGTGTCCATTTGTACCAGAAATGACTGCAAATTACTGCCAGCAACATTACAGAGAACATTTTTCACCCTGTAGACTTCAGGCAAACAGTTCCTGAAGGTACCATGCAAAAATACTGCCCCCGCCAGTCACTTCCTTAGCTACTGCCATGGTACCCTTTCCCTTAACGTTTAAATCCTCTGTTACACACCAATGCCAACTGCAATTAGCAACACACCTCCAGTGTGCTACTACACTTACTTTTCAATAGGTGACTCAGGCACAGATTGTGACCCTCACTGGGTCTCAGTGAGTCGATGGGGAGACACAGCAAGATGCTGGGACAAAGAAAGTTGGATATAATCCCTTATATAATGGACTTAACACTCAGCCTTTACCCATAACAGGCATTTCACAGCAGAAATGCTTTAAATAGCTTCTTTATATATTCACAGTGCAGAAGGAAGCACATTTACCCTGCTGTATGCTTCTAAAGCAATATTTTAAAAACTCAGTTGAGAAACTCGGAAGACCCATACATGCTGCCATTTTAATTTTTAGATGAGATTTTAAATGGTTGGCTATTAAAAAACCAGGCCACGTGACTTCCATCCTAAGCTGGACAAAGCTGCAGCTAAGGAGGGGACTGCACAAAGACAACTGTATGCTAGCACCATACAACCTGAGGTGAGACATAGCAAACATAATCCGCAGTTCCCATTTGGGTGTTGAAAAGTGTAAAAACAGCGTTTGAGATGTCCTGTTCTTGCCAGACATGAATGATGAAATCAAAGATAAAGTATCCCGCTGTGAAGTCTGCAGTTCATACAGGGAACAGAATGTAACAGAGACCACTTACACAACATGAGGCTCCTGACTGCCCTTGGTACAAGGTTGGCAGAGACCTCTGGATGAACAAGGAGGAGTCATTTCTCGTTAATGGACTGTTCCTAAAATTTTTTAATACCGTCTTATCACAGTTACTATTAACTGCTGTTCATTCAAACTAATACAGTTAAAACAATCGAAGAATGAATGGGTTTTGACGCATAAATGACTTGTTTTGGCAATTTTCAACAGCACATCAATAAAGCGCATTGTGTTGTATCTTCTTTAAGCAGAGTCAAGTGCACTAGGAGAAGAATCAGTAAAATACTCCAAAAAGAGATTTTAAAAGTCTGAGAGAAATTAAAGGATCTCTTGGCAGCGCTGTCAGGCCACTCAGATAAACTCACAACACTTTAATACTGTCAGCTCTCCAGCTTATAAGTAGAGGCCAAAAAATACGGGTCTGATGATCCTCCTATAAGCCAGAAGACTAAACGTTCATGTAGTCACCAGGAAAATGGACAAGGCTTTCTCTCTCTTTCACAAATAAAAAAACCCAACCAACAATTAAAACTTCGGGGGATTCAACTTGACAAACATCCCATTTTCCCCATCAAAATCAAGAGAAGAAATGCGGTACCTCACTGTGAAACTTCAGCAGACCAGGCTGGGGGCTGACAGCACTATGTGCAGTACAGGACAGAATAGGGTGCACAGGGGAGCTGATGTCTACGGCTTCATGTTTTGATTCCCAGCACCTGCTGAAGTTTCTGCAATGATATTCTAATTTACCTCCAAAAACTCACGGACCTGAACAGGCTGTAGGAACTGAGGCTCAGATCGATACAGATATTTACATGCTTGTGTCCTGACCCACCTCCTGAAAAAAGTTGAGTGAATGCTTGCTTTTCAAAGCTAGTTTCATGTTTTAGGCATAATCTAGCCACAGTGCATAACCTAGTTTATCCAGACTCTATCTTTCTCAAATCCAAAAAAATCATTAACATTGAATTCCCTAATTTTTAACAAAATGCCCATCTCGATGACTTTGTAATCCCTGAAATAAAGTGTCAGAAGGCTTTCAGGACTCCCAACAGCCTTTATAGAGACAAGTATGTGTTATCCCATGATACACACAGGGAAAGGTTCTTAGCTAATAGCAACTTTCCTTCCCTCTTCCAGCTCGTGGCTCTACTCCCTGTGTGCAGCCACGGTCACTGCAACTTTCATGTTCATTACTCCTGCAGCTGTTGAGCTGCGCACTTCTGCACGTCTTCACCTGAGCAGCAGCCCCAGCTCACACCTCCCACTGCCCAGAGAGGTGGTTCACTTGAGGGATTTTCCACCAGTCACTAGTTTTCAGTCCTCTTTGTATTAGAAACCACAAAACTATTTCTCTGGATTAATCCATCACCTGTGATTTTGTATCTGGACTGAGAAGTCCTTGGGGCAGGGTCAGCTTTTTGTTCTGTTTGTATAGCACCTTCAATAAGGGCTTTCCAGTGCTAACTGAAATAGTAAATGTGTAACCTCTACATAATTAGAGTCATTGGCAAAAGGGGGAAATGAGTAAGTGCCAATACTCATCACGTTAGTCTGTGGATCACGCTTCCTCTCTATGGCCAAAGTGATCCAATGGAATAATTAAAACTGATCAGTGTAATTGTTTCAACATTAGATGCAGAACTTAAAACCAGAAACCTGAGCAGTTGCAGGGATTGCTTGAAAGCCATTGTAAGTATCACCACCCCTGCCCACAGGTAAAGTGGTGAGACTGAAGATACTATTCTGATTCACAGCACAGTAGAAGTACTTTACTCTCCCACCCTTTCCAGCAGGCTTCTCTGCAAGGCTACCATAACTCAAATGGATTTGAAAAGGTGTTCTTCAAGAACTCCTTAGTAAAAGGGGGGGAGGTATTTTACTGCTTTTTCCAAAGCATGCTAGTATCACTTGACAATTTTTTGTCACATCAATTTAGATTCACTTTTTCCCTTGAGAAGTATAAGAATTCATCAGCTTTTCCTGTCTGATTTCTGCTGTCAAACACATCAGGAAGCATGTACCTCTCCATAATTCAAATTCTTTCCTGCCCACCTTAATTGTATGTCTCTTTTCTAGATGTAACATAGTAAGAACAGGCTGTCTCGAAGGGAGATTTCCTTTAGGTGTCCTTATATGGCAGGTATATATGATCACCGAAGGATAAGTCCTATGCATAATTCTTCTGTCATCGATTTATTTTACGTCCCCATGTTTTGTGACAGCCATTTTGATGGCCTTTTCTACAGGGAATATTACTGTGAACTTTCTTAGATTCTGCAAGGAAGGAAAGGAAATTTGTACCTTCAAGTATAAACAATTCCAGGTGTTTCAGGAAAAACAAAATGGTAAACTCATGCTCCTCAGAAGCAATAAAACAAATCTCATTTCAGTTAATTGTCTTAACAGAGAGGTTGAGGATAACTCCACATTTCTGTGGGAGCCAGTTAAGATTTCACCTATTTCCATGTACCTTTAACAACTTCCAGTCAGCCGATAAGCAGATCTGTTGATAACAAGAGGTTGGTGTGACAGACAGTAATTCCTAGAAAGGAGTAGATGTTCATCTCTGTGCTTTGGGTTTCACAGAGCTCTAACAGATTGTAGATCCTGGACTTTGGATGCACACAGCTTTTTGGTTATACTGACTCTGTCCACAGTGTTATGCAGAAGGCATTTTGGCCCCCATGTTATTTCCACTACGTCTTCAAGGATCAGGGCTCTGCAACTCTGCATCTACATCCTTTTAACTCCAAACGTCACACATTGCTAGGGGACATCTTGAAAATACCTAAAATTTGATCTGCAGCACTGGATTCCTTCAACATAGTAGCTTGTGAAATATCTTCACCATGAGATGCTGTGGTACCCACTGAGGATTGTAAACATCAGTAGAGGTAAGAAAAAAAAAAAATGGCAATTTTCTTGCACCACTTAAGTACCATAAAAATATTGAACAAAAAAGAAAGAGAGAAGAATGGAAAGAGAAGGAAGGTAAGCCAACTGTAATGAGGAAAGATGTTCTTACCCTAATACACTGGGGACTTCTGAAAAGAGTTCACAACACAGTGGTGTGAAAATATGTCAAGGTTGTTGAACCTAAGTCATGTCTCTGATAACTGTTGCTCACTCTGCCTGACCTTTAAGTATCTGCTCACCCAGCTTCCCTAGCCCTTTGTAAAGCATGCAAAAAATATCCTTTACACCAGATGACCAATACTTTGGGCTAAATTCCCATTGCTTACTGTGCAGTCAAAGAGCTGTACCCTTGTTTTGCTCCCATGTTTAAACAATCAAAACAGCCATCATTTCTAAACTTAATTGTAAACAAATGGATGCCCCAGAATAAAGTTATATACAGTTAAATACTCAAAGGAGGTGTTAAGCTTGTTTCTGTCCATACAGAATAAGTATGGTGGAGGAAGGTGTGCAAATGTGTGTGGAGTGGGAAGCTACGAATCTTTGTCATTGATTAACTGTCAGGGTCTTCAATAGGAAAAAAAAAAAAAAAAGCAAAAAAAGCAAAAAAAGCAAAAGAAAGTACATGAAATAAAAAGTTTTTCCATTCTTTTTGTGTTCTCCCAGAATTCCAGAATATCTATAGTGGAGATTTTTCCTCTTTTAACAGAAACTTCCTAAGACTTCTGATTCTATAAGGCCTTTTCAGCCTTATTATTCAAACAATTTTTTATTCAGTGAAACTACTTCATATTTTAGAAACCTGGCATTCAGTACTGTGTATTATTTCTTGATGCTCTCAGCAAATCTAAAGCTATGGCTCTACAGGAAAAAACCCCAACCACAAACAAACCAAAACCACACACAGAGAAAGAAACAACCCAAAACCTGGAAAAAAGGCACCAGTAGCTGTGCTTGAGAGATGCCACTCTTGCCTTCTCCTTGCCCTATTTAGACAGATTCAACCTTGAAAGAATCCTGCCATTGCCTACTGCTGGCTGAAGCCCCTTCTTGTTAAAGTCTGAGAGAATCAGAATAAGGTTTGCAAAAAACCTGAGAATAAAAATAAAACAATCACCCAGCAAACAGAGTAAAAAGAAATTGTATGCAAGGATTTGTATCAGTAAACTTGAAAAACATCATCTGCTGTCTTCACTTAATGTCAACGTTTACTAATGTCCACTCTCATAAATATCATCTAGTAAGTGGCTTTTCATCCCTTTTCTTACATGCCATCCCTCCCTCTCAACAATACTCTGTTGTAATATACAGGAAAATTCAGCTCTGTTAGTAAATTCCAGGCTGGTGTATTGGCAAATATCAATAGATTTTCATGTAGCGTTGGAAAAAAATTTACACTGATAGCTAATTCGACCCATTAAAGAAGCTATTCCGGTCAATTAATTAGTTTGTTTACAAGTAAAAGGAAGTAGTAACTGTAAACTAAAGGGCTATTTGAATATTCCTTATTTACAAACCCTGGTTCAGCAAGGCTTACACTTTAGTTACATTTGATTAGAATTGATTCTGTGGTGCAACTTGGGTATAGGTTATTTAATGGGTATCTAACCAAAATAACACATTTTACTAATAAACGGTAATACTGAACTCTACCTCTGTTCCTCCAACTCTTTCAGAAAAAAGAAAAAATCCATAAATATACATACATTGTTCATATGCCTGAAGGCCAAGTGAATATACTTAGTGCTAGTTGAAATAAAACAGTTGAATGCTGCTGAAATCTTACTGAAGTAGCTAGCAAAAGGCCTGAGGAAGAGAACACAATAAGCGTTCAAAAACATCTCACAATGTAATAATCAATGTGTAATATGAGCTAGGGGTTAGTTAAATAAAATGTGAAAGCTGTATTAATGAACCCTTTCGCTGTCCAACACAGCATTTCATTTTCTTTCATAGGCTGCATAATGCAGGGCCTGGGAATAAATTATAGATGAAACCCCCATCATATGTTTATAAATACACTAACATTAGCATTTTACTTCCTCATAAATCTGCACCAAACATTCAGGCACAAGATAGAAAGCCCTGTAAAACAATGATATATTCTCTGCTTGCAAGACTTGCCTAGTGGCCCATTCATTTCTACCGCTGTTCTTCAAACATTACTTTCTTCGCTCATGCCCCCTCATTTAAAATCCATTTTAATTTAAAGATGTTCGATGCAGTCCTAGTGGTACATTTACTCATCCTGGTTATACATCATGGAGCAGGGAAAAGAAAATTGTTTAATCTAGAGATACGGTTCACTGTGGTCACCACTGAACAGTGGAGTAATTACCAGATCAGCTCCGCTAAAAATGCACTCAGGGTGTTCTGTGACCTATCATCTTCTAATCTGCATAGTGAAGTATAGCTTCATAACTATAAATTGCTGACTTAATTAAAACCAGGACCTTTCTGTCATTTAATTACAGGGAGAAAGGTTATTGCTTAAATGCAATTTTCCAAATGTGATTTCTTAACAGTTATTAACTGCTTCACCATCATTTATTGTTTCAGATTTTTCAATTTGAAAATAGTCCCTGTGACAGAAGTAATGACTTCATGAAAAACTCAATCTAGATGGAGCTGAGCAGACCCATTTGTTTCTCGTAAGTGGAGCAGACAGAAAACTTGAAAATGTCACAGGAGGATCCTGTGATTGCTCCACTTTACAGGAGTAATTAAAAACCAAGAGGTTGTATTAAAGGTGAAGAGAAGAGGTTTATGACAATTTCAAGGTTTTTCCCCCTTACCAAAACATTGTACTTGCATTTTCAACTTTATTTGGAGAGGTACAGATTAATAATTCTTAATTTATCCCAGTCCAATATAGGATACTAGTACCAATACACTAAAATAAGACACTTAGCTCTGCAGCTTTTCTATTGATCTCCTGAAAGCCACCTTAATTTAAAGAAAAATAAGTTCCATATAATTTCCCTCTGCACATAAAGCTTTTCCCATCCAAGAACTGTTGTTTCCATGAAGTGAATAAGTGCATTTTAACTAAAATTTGAACAGCAGCTCATTATCTAAGACAGACCTTCTCATTCAAGAATGAACTTAATTCTGCTTAGACACTTTTATACCAATCTAAGTCCAGTGAGAGAAGAATCAGCGTCAAGGCCTCCCCTGCAAGGTACTGCATAAAATTCTACTTGAAGGACAAACCTGGTCATTATAACTCAGAGGAACAGCTAAGATCTGAAAGGCCTCTTGCAGGGCACTAAAAACCCAATGCAAGGGGGGAAAGAAAAAAAAAAAGTGTGTGTGTGAAGATATAAAAAAAATAAATGCTTGCTGTTGCCAGGACAACAATTTCTTGCTCCCAATAAGAACACATGTTTAATCTGAATTTTCTTGCCTCCCATTTCATGTAATTAACCACCTTTCCAGAACACATGTGAATGTTATTACATGGAAGAGGTTCTGCAGTTCAAGGGAAGCTCCATTGTTCAGGAATACTGCAGGGAGATAAGCAGCTTTCTACCAGGCAGTCACATATTCCTTTGCCCTTGTGGGGAGACTCTGCATCCACATAAAGCTTCACTGACATCACTGATGGGGCTGTAAGGTATCGGAGGAACTAGCAGTGGATATGGCAGGCAGTACTACAGATCCATCCTTTTTAAACAGCTTTGTGATCCCATAAGCATATCATAGTCTTCAGTTCATTAACCCTCCAACTCCTCATTAGTGAGGGGACAGCTGCTATCTTCAGGTCATTGGTGTGGAGCTGGAGGAGTGGGGCCAGGTCACTACGGTCCAGGACCTCCAGCTCCTGGGCTAGAACTCAGAGAACAGAGTCTCTTCTTTCCTGAGCAAGCAAGTCACAAGGATTCATTTTAGGACCACTTTTCTGATGTATTCAGCTGCATATGAACTATTTGTGAGAACCTGAAACTTAGTGGAAGCCGTTACTTAGCAGTTAAATTCTGCAGAGCAGTCTGCTGCAGATACCATATGCATGGTGCTGGCTGGGCTGCGTAAGCCATGTGGCAGTGTTTCCTCTCCCTGCAGCAACACAGCTGAATATTGCCCATTCAGAATTTGCTCCGGATTTACTATTAACAACACCCAAAATATTTTCAAACCATGTGTCACCTCTGTTCCAAATTGCATTTCTAAGTGGAACACAAGCTTTCAACTCTTCCCCTTTTTATTGTGAGGGCAAATCATCTTTTTGGTTAGTCACCAAACATATGTGGTATTGGGTTTGTTCCCTGACTGGTAGACTTGCATAACTTAGCAATGGAATCAAAACTGTAAACAGACAACATATGTGCATGTACAATGTGCAGTTTGCTTTCAGCTAATGATCAAGCACTCTGGGTTACAGCTTGCCCTTGGCAAGTATCTGTACTAGCATAGCTTGAATCCTTACATGTTTACACTCAGCGCTGGCAGGGGAGTGGCAGTGTGGCACAAGGAATAGCACGAGGGAACATGAATTATCTATTTTAGGACTCTCTGGAGATGGCCTCCGCAAGAATAAAAACTACAGAGAAAGAAAATGAGAGAGAGAGAAAATGGAAGACCTTAGGAGAAAATGGGAAAGATAAAATGCAACCACTGTAGACAGAGAATAGGAAAAGGGATGGTGGGATACAGCCACATTCCCTGGGAATGAAAATGCAGCAGGTCTAAGCAGAAAGCACCAGGCATAGACTGCCTTGACGAGGACTCAAAATCTGGACTATCCCGCCAAGCCAAATTTTTGATTTGCATCAAGTCTTTGATACATACTGTAGCATCTTTGATACATACTGTAGCCATACCTGTTTACTTAGAAACCAGTGTTATCGGCAGGTTAGTGGAATTACATGGTAGAGCTAATAAATTATATGACCTAATAAATTTGTGACCTTTTCACTACACAGAGGAAAGCCTCCCTTCTTGCCAAGAGATCCGTCTGAGTGCAGAAGTATCTCCTAAAAGCAACACACCTTCTATTTCCATCTAAAATTTTGCTAGAAATTATACTTTAAGGAATGTGCGTTACTCCAGTGCACTGGAGGAGTTTGGTAGCAGTTTTCCAGTCACAGTTTTACACTCAGAACACTTCTGTTTCATTCCCCAAAGCCAATAGCTACTCTGCAGACAGAGGGAAAGCCAGTGCCTGACAATGAAGACTTGCTGCTGGATCGTGTCCTATCACATCCATGCTGGGTGTGAGTTTTCATAAAGCTCTTATATTTGTACAGGACTCCTAGGGAACAGATATTCTCTAAAAGGGCCAAAAGTACACTTGTAAAATATAATGCTGAGCATCTTTTTACTTCAACCCTTCTCAAATACTTTTCCATTGCCAATACCATTACGGATGAGACTAACCTGAGAATCAGAGACCAAGTTCCAAATAGCAGAGAACAGGTCCCCTCCACAGAAGAATTTTGCAGACTTTGATCACTCTTACCCAAGTCTGACTGAAATTCAAAGCCTAAACCTAGTCAATTCCAGGTGGCATTTTCCATTTCCCCTTGCAGTTGCTGAGGCTCACAAGGCGACAGGACACCTACCGCACTTCATGGACTTCGGAAAGTGCACTGAGGACAGTGACTTTACAAGCACTTGAGGACTAAGTTCAGGTAACCCAATAACACCAAAGCTGTTTATTCTTTAGCACCTGGCAGATTCTCATAGGTTTCTGTAAAATAAATACTCTTTTAGTGAACATCAATATAGAACAGATATTTATAGGTCAGTTAAAGTCATCATTTAACCTTGGATATGCTGGGGACTAGTTGTCTGCTCTGAAGCAACTTGTCATGCTCACCTATTCCGAAATATGCAGTCCTATTTCACAGACAGAATTGGCTTGATGATGTGAAACAGGACCCACTTTCAGTGGTGTCTGCCCGAGCTTGTGCTTACAAAAAAAAAATGATCATGCCATGCTGTCTTATGAGCTTTACATGGTTCCCTCTGAATTACAAACCCACGTACTCTCAGAGAAGCAACACATGGATTGCAATCCACACCATTACAACGGGACATAATGGCCATGCAGGTTAATAGCCTGAAAATATAGAATGAGCCTTTTTTGTAATTCCCTATAGTTTGTTCACTTGATTAATTGAGCCCATTCAATTTCCATTTAAGACTATTAAGAAGTCTGTAGCTCTAGCTATTTTTGTCTGCGAGACTCAGCTTGGAGATTTCAGAAGCTTAACATTCTAGCTGCATGTCACTGCCACCATTGTCTCTTGTCACAATTCTAATTCTATGTTCTGATAATAAAATTTCATTACTGTCTGCACATCCTTTGCCTTACCTTTGAAGTACTGTCTTGTGCTGAAACGATTAGCGGTACTTTACGTCATATCACTTGACTGTTTGACAGCCATTGTGAGTGAGCTAAACGGGGAGAAATTAAAATTTCTGACAATTTCCATTACATCTAAATTGCTGAGAAATTAAGGGATATTTACTTTTACAAATATTAAAGGTTGTTTAAAATGTAAACTGACTTCATTTTATTAGTAGATTCCACAATGTGCTAATTCAAAATGACTACATGGCCTTATGTGAATAAATTACCAACTCATTTTCCAAAAGCGAAGGACATTTCCTCCAGGCTGCTTTTTGACTGTTTGTGTCAGTAGAAAAGAAAACAAAAAACTTATGAATATTTCAGAACAGAAGATATTCCTTGGTGCCTGTATTCCTTACTTCGTCTCAACAGAATAATGAGGTTATTCCTATACGATATGATTTTTTAACAACTTAACAAAAAACATGCCACGAAGCACTGAGTTTATCATATGATGTTAATTTATCTTGGGAGGGGTCCCTCCTTGATCAGTGTCGTGACCGCTGCTAAAACACACAATCACATCCTACGTGCCCATCCATACAATGAATGAGCTTCATTTTAAAACTAGTTTAGGTTTTTCTATTCCCCTTCTCCTATGCACTCTGCGCAAGAACCTCCCTGCTTTGAGAGGTATATACACAGATATATACAATCACTTTTGCAAAGCAGTACCTTCATTCTTTCCGAACAAACTGGCCACCTTTCCCTCTGAACTCACCAGCCAAGCCTTCCAGGCTTTGCTGGCTGGCCACTAAGTTAGACCACCTACGCTGTGAATTCAGGTCACAAGACTGAGGTTTTACATGTTTGGTGTCATGGTTTCTTCTGTGATTTGGTGTTTCTTCAAAACTAAGTGGCCACCATCATTGCAGACTCTGAAGAGACTTCAAACACTTAAGCAAAAGAGATCGCAAGAAGTTTAGCACACTTGCACGGGCTTGCAGAGCGCCACCGGTCAGGTACCTATTACAGACACAGATACGTGGCTGAAGCCTGGTTTGCCATTTAACCACCCAGAACTATAGCTCAGATCTGCTGCTGATTTAAAAACCAAGTTACCACAGCTGCTTGTAGTTATTTAGGTTTCAGTTTGAGAACGAGTGTTGCTAACAACAGTCCTGACTTTTATCTCAGCTGAAGTATTAGAGGGAGGCCAGACTCACCTATACATTTTGGATTGCAGCCAAGAAAATCTGGTCATGGCTCCTCCACTTGAAAACCTTCCCTTTGATTCCCCCAGACCCTCTTCCACACTAGCTTTCTTTCCAGACTGCTGAACCTCCATTCCATCCTTTACTAGCGGTTTTTTTATCTCGAATTCTTTCCAAGACTTTTCCTGGTGTCTAATCACAGCTTTCTTCACAAACTTTTCATTAAAGGTCTCCGCGCATGGCCCAAAGACAAACACTGCTCCTAAAAGTTCTGATGCTTTGCCTTGTAGGTACCTCTTTTATAGACTCCATTGTAGACAGCATTCACATGGTCATTGTAGGATGAAACCCCGAATGGCTGTTCACAGTGTGCCGGCATGTTGAATGCAGCTTATTCCATGAAGTCTGGCACCCATAAAATGGGTATAATAGTTACCTACCACATAGGATGTTGTAAGGCTTAATTTATTACTGCTGTAAAACATTTTAGACCCTTAGAGGAAGGGTGGTAAGAAAACATAAAGCACTATTGCCATAAAACATTTGTCTGGCTGAAAGCTCTCTTATAACACTGGTGCTTGAAAAACAAAGAGGGATGAATGGAATCAGAGTGTCTTACCAGGCATTTTGCATTTAAAAAAAAAAAAAAAATGATTCCTGCTTTAATTTATTTGGCGTCAGCATACATATTCTAAGACTCTTGGTGATGGGGAAGGAGGAAGAGCAGTGAGTATGTCTATGGCATAAAGCATATGCGATTAAAAGATCACTAGGACATGGAAAAGCATGCAAGCTATTTCTTGTCAGCTAAGCATATTTACCAAGTGAAACAGATATATACATGCAGGAACTTTGAAAACTAAGTCCTTCAGATTAAAGCGAATCATTATGGAAAATGCAAACTGTGTAAGGAATACTGAGTGAGGATGTAAAAACGGGGAAAGATCACAGTATGTTTGATGACTTTTTTGTGGGCAAGCTTCTACTTTGTTGGGATTTTTGAGAAGCAAGAATCACAGCAGTAAACGCAACCATAGTCACTGGCTGCCACCAAAGCTCACTGTGTTTGAAATTCTTTTACACCCTCTGCTGAATCAGGACTCCAGCACGTGAAATATACTTTGATCTTGACAGTGGTTCAAGTCTCTTCCTTAAAATCAAAGACCATTTTGGCTTTTTTTTGCTTTGATGCACCATCAAGCTCATGTGCATTCTTTGTCAAAATATATCCATATAATAGGGTTATAATAAATACTTCTTTTAACAGTTCATTTAGGATTCCAAAATGATGAGGATTGCAAAATGCAAAGAAAAATCACATAGATTTTTTTAAAGCAAACAAACTGTAACAACCCCTGAATTAATACTACAACTGAAATAAAATTAAATCTGAGATAAGCCTGTGTGACCTAAAGGCTTTGGGGCAGCACACAGCAATATGCTAAAGACAGACTCATAACCACAAGCTACATTTGTGACTCAAATCACATATGAGTGGCACATTTCAAATGTTCTTCTGCTCCTTAAAATAGATACATACTTACCAGATGCTGACAAATGGCCACTCTATAAATGGGTAAAGAAAGATTTCTTCTTGCATTCTATGTCATGTCCAGCTTCTGCTCACATGCTACTGAGTCAAAAATAGAGATATTCCATGAGAAATGTTAACACATGATATTTTTGATCTGCCCAGAAGACAACACAGCATGTGACAGCAAATATTTTTTGCAAGGTTTTCATTGAGTTCACTAGAAATCCCCATATAGGTGCTTGTGCTTTACATTTTGATTCCAAGAATCAGA
This sequence comes from Falco naumanni, assembly GCF_017639655.2. NCBI lineage: Eukaryota > Metazoa > Chordata > Aves > Falconiformes > Falconidae > Falco > Falco naumanni. The sequence goes on along the minus strand of NC_054063.1, from coordinate 12,205,432 downwards.
GGTTATAAGTCTCAAAAGGACCTTTAAGACTCTGGGCTGCCCTCCAGCAAAACAAACACCACAACATCCCTCCGGCAAATCGGAAAGATTCAGAGGAGCGTCTCAACTCTCAGGATTATACTTAGATCAAACTTCCAAACCTCTTCCAACAATATAAAAACAGAAATAAAACTGGCAGGTGCATCTTTTGCAATGTCCTGTAACATAAAAATCATGGGTCACTTAATTGAAGTGATCGGAAGTCAAGAGATAATCTAAATATATACAGCTATTCTATGAAGTCTGCTACATGGCAGCTGGACTTCCAAAAAGTTCGCTATGAAACTGGTAATAATATCTAAGATTAAAATGCAGAAAATCAGCTTTACTTTAAATTCTGATGAAATTTAAGACTGGTATTGTATCATAGAATACAACTATAGGAACAAACTACTGCCATAATAGCTTAGGTGAATTCGCTGTGCAATGACCAGCTTCACAGCAACTTGTTTGTGTCTATGCTCTCCCTCACTGAAAGTGTGCTACCTCTGCTGTATAGGCAAATGTGTGTGAAGTCCATACCTTACCTTGCTTCATGGCAATTTGTGTAAGCATACCTGGATGAAGGATTATCGTTATAATCATGTCAGCAGACATTGATCACAAGGCACTTACCTAAAGGGTACTCGTTGCTAGTAAAGCCATGGCTGTCTCTGGGCTGACTGTGGGATGTTGCTGCCAGTGAAACGGCAGCACTGCAGCTCCCAGGGAAGCGCAGAACTTAGGAACTTGTGCCACTGCTCTGCAAGTGTCTGCCCCAGTGCATCAGATCTTTGACAAGTGATTCTAAACTATGCCAGGGTGGGGAATCCTACTTTCAAACCACAGCCTTTCCCCCTACAGAAAGTACTGTTAAGCACATTTAGCCCACAGCTTGGCTGGTGTGCCGCCTACCCCTTATCACCAGTTTTACAGTGTCATTTCTGCGTTTGTTTCATGCGGACTAACAAATTTAAGTACTCCACTCTAATCGACTTTAGCCTTGGAAATTTCAATCTTAACAGAACAGTTTCACTGATTGCATGGTGGCAAATGGAAGATTGTCACTTGTTTTTAAAGTGCTTGCTTTTTACAGTGAAGAGCATTAAGTGTACCAGCAATATTAACCTTCCGGAAACACACAATATTTAAATTACACTGCTCAGAGCGCAGTAATTGAGCCAAACAGACATGAGTTCATATCCACTGAGCTTTCAACATAGCAAATACTGCCATCAATCCCTCTGAAGTGCCCTAAGGATGGTTCGTATGCCCAAAACGTTGTGTATTTTTTTCCCCAATTCTAGCAGTAGATTTAATAAACTAATAACTTCCCCTTACAAATCTTACCTCAGCAATGTACTCTAGAGATATTCAGATTGTTGGCTAACTCAGACCTCTCTAATACACTTAGCTAAAACCCTGAGTAAACAAAATTCCTCTTTATATACTTTCTTTGCTCCATTCTTGAGTGAGCAGACTGACAGGAGCCCATGCACAGACATGACCATACATTTGTTAAACTGCCATGATTATGAAGAATCACATTATTAACAAGCATTTTAAGAAAAGATTAATTAATCACTTCAGAGTCCGCTATTTGTTTATGACCTGTACGTAATAACAGAAACACAGACTGCCATGATGCTTTTATCCTAGAGAGGTCCAGGTTCCTGTTCATCAGCCTTTACTACATTATTTGCAAACAAAAGTATGATAGAGGATGACCTCCTTGCCTACAGAATTCCCCAAGAAAAACATACTTTAATTCCTGTTGGAATTTTCCAAACATACAAATCTACTTTGCACTCACATAGGAATATTACAGACACCAGAACACGTAGCTGCCACACAGATGTTGTTACCAGATGTCTCAGCCTGGGTGCTGCTGGATTCCAGGATAAATGAATACTAATATTCCTAGAAAGGGAAGGACTGTCCTGTCTGTAAGGTAAAGTCAGGGCACATCACATCCTTACTTGTTACACGACACTGCAATGACTCTGGCATCAGAGGTACCTGCAAAGATGCTTTACACTAAGAAAACACGTATGGCAACTTCCAGCTACTTAGTATCTTGCAGTGAAACATAACCTATAGCTAACATACCTCGGTGATATTTCAAAAGGCATCAAGGAATGCAGCAGCTACATTGTTCTCCCTCCTCTTTACTTTGTGCCTCGTGCACTGAGTTTCTGGAATCACTGCACTTTGTGGCAGACGTGACATTTCCGGTTCTTGCAGGTTGAAGTGTAACCTCTATGGAGAGCCTGCACGTGGTATATGAACCACTGCTGTGCCTCCTCCGTCTTCAAAGCCAGGTACATCATCCCTTCGGAGAGTATCAAGAAGTGTTGTGCTCTCCCTGCTGGGTTACACAGGCACAAAGCAGATTAGGCAGAGACACAAGTGAACGCATCTACTCATCTAAGAAATCCAAAAAGCTTCTTAAAAATTAAGGTCCAAACTATCTTTTGAGAGAAAGTGTATTATATTAATAAATAAAATAAATATCTTTGTCACCTGTTAAGAATCTGTGGTTAAGCATTTTTGGTTTTATTGACTTCTAAAATCTTACTTCACCAATGAATCCAACTCATTACTCAGGAAATTAGCAGATGCTCAATATTGTTTATTAGCTATCCTATCAGCCTACCAAAATTATATACTGAGGCTTACTAACAGATTTTGTATAAAAATTATATAAGCCCAGGTATAAAGCACATGTTATGTCACAAATACAAAGGGTTTCACAATGTCAGCTGAAGCCAGTTTTGCTGCTTTTTGTTGGCTTTTTGTAGAGTAGATATCTTGGAAGAAGCAGCTCTGTCCACCTTAGATAATGCCAGAGCTTTAATTCTACTCACTTTATTAATGAATTAAATTATATCAACTATAACAAATTGACAACTGTTCTGAAGCCCACATTCTCCCAAATTAAATAACAATACCTTTTCTCTCTATTTCTACCTGTACATATCACATCCTATAAGCAGAAATAACAACACATATTGATGCATTCTCAATTTCACATTTTTAATGTATGAGTCTAAAGAATCCTCATAAACAAAGTGCTTGGAATCTCATTCCAGACCCAAATCCCAAATGCAATGTAATGTGTCACACTGCATGCTAGCAAACTCCTAAAAAAAGATTCCTGGGGAAGTAGTGATCATTTTAACTGCAGGTTTGTTCTAGGGGAAGAAAAGCTGATGGTCTAGATCCTGATTCAGCAACATCCATGTTGACTGAAACAGAATTGTTATTGAAAACAGGCATGAGTTGAAGTACCTTGAAGAATTTGACCCTGAAAGGTATAAATTATATAGCAAAAAGAAAGCCTTTAGACAATAAAAGCTGCCTTCTGCTCCAAAAGCACCCTGCTCTCCAATGAATTCTGCTGTGTAAATAAGGCTTACTCCTGATCAACATGCTCATCTCATACTCATAAAAGCAGCAGTTTGATTTAAGAAAAAGTCTCTTAATACACCATTTAACACCCTATCTTTTTATGAGTATTGGTCAATTAGAAAGTCTCATATTTTTCTTTCTTATTCTAGGCAGATTTGTTTATAGTGTTCTCATTTCTAAAGAGAAAAAAGCAATATAAAGTCACCCTCCTCAGATTAGAATAAAACCACCTCAGGAACCTTATCATCTGGATTCACAGAGAGCTCTTGACATCAAATGTTAGTAAAAGCAAAGTTCAGGGCTCTTGTTATCAAGCACTTTGTGTGTAAATTTACTTCGTGCTCTACAAGCAGACATAAGATGTACGTCCTACCCCGGAGAGCTCAGAATCAATCGGTAAGATACCAGAAGCACAAGGACCGCAAAGAATTGGGTGTAAAAGGGAAAACGCAAGGGTAAAAGAGGGCGATGAGAGATCGGGTAATCTAAAGCGATCGACTCGCAGCACATCCCCAGGCTGCATTAAAGGCGCCGGCCGCTTCCCCCGTATCCAACAGCAGGTGGGGCTACTGCAGTACCGACCGGCGCCACGCACCCGCGGGGGCCTCGACCCCCAAATTCAGAATCACAGCAAAACCGGCCTGATTTTCGGATGATTTGCTTCACCATTCCTGTTGGTCTCATCAAGGTTTACCAGAACTCCTGGGTGCTTTCCTGTGTGTGACTAAACCACGGATTCAACAGGCCACAGACCTGTCCCAAATCCGGATCAGATCTTTAGTGGCAAAGCTCCACTGGCTTGTGACTCAAAGTCAGTCTACACCAGTGGAGGAGCACACCTGAATGACTCCTAAAAACCTGCAGTGCATTTCATTTAGAACACATACGGCAGATCAAAGCTAGCTATTTATAATACAACAGTCAACTTTGCGTGCAGATCGTTCCCATTACCCCCTCAAAGTCAGCAGCCTGCAGAAATGATGTGCAAAGCAGAATGCAAGAAAAAGTCCTGAAGACAAATCTTGTTAGTTGAAAGACTGGGATTATTTTCAAGTCCAAAGATCTAATTCTGCTGGACTGAATGGGAAGCTGAGCTCTTTTTCAGGAAAGGGAACGAGCACAGAGAGGTGGTGTTGGGTTTAGCATCCAAAACACACCTGCAAGGATGATGGATCAAAATTCTAGACTCCACCAAGCAGGCCCAGTTCAGTGAGAAGTACTGGCAGCCACTGCAGAGCCCAGACGTTCAGTTCAGCCCTGTGGACCTTCATTAGCCTGACAGTTTAAATAAGCAATGCCACAGAGTAAAACATGAGAGCCCCAGGGATCAGAGTGGGGCAGGTAACATCTGTACATCATTTGGGGTTTGGAGCCCAGTCTTCATGCTCTGTTTCTACCACTTCTGAGTCAGAGGCAGGTTGTTCTGCAGCATGGCAGTCTCTGCCAGTGCTTTGCTTCTTCCAGAATCAGGCACCATGGGAGGGTTTTAACAGTCCTGGTCATCATTTTTCTGGCATGGGCTCGTACTTCCAGCACTGGAGTGGAAGAATCGTTTTGTCCCCATTCCTCTTTTGACATGGCAGCCATAAAGTGGCTCTACATAGGAGCCAGCTTTCTCTTTGTTTGCCTCACCTTCTATCTTTAGTCTCTTACCATCGATTCTGTATGCATGGAGGATGTGTCTGGATGAACATTTATACCATTCACCCAAAATGCAGCCATGGTTTCCCATCAACTCAAACATGTGTATGCCACCCACAGCAGGGCAGTACTCAGGACAAGCTGCAAAACTTACCCAAGAAGCAGAATAAACACTGTGGCAGTTATTTAACTTGGTCATTGCTAAGTAACAATTCACTTGTCTTGAAATTGTTAACAGCTATCTCAGGGTATCCCTGCAAGCAGCAGTTACTGCAGTGTCAACATACCTTGAGATATACACACAAGGTCTCTGGAGACTTTATAAATTGGTTGCTAGCCAGTGCTGCTGCATCCTCACTGCTGCTATTACCTCTGCCGGTTAAATTAAGACAGGCCAACATGCTACAATCACACCTTCATTTTGCCGGGTAGACCTACGGAGATAAAGACAGCCCCAAATCAAAGGAGAGTCCCTGATCACAGTGAGAGGCAGATGCATAGAAGACAGGCCAAACTGTAATTTTTCTAGAGAACATAATAATTCCAGTCTTTGAAGAGCAGCACGCAGAACCAAAAGATGCTAAACCAAGTGTGGGGCTGGCCATGTCTCAGCCACTGCTGAGGTAGCTAAAGCTGCTTCCTAACAAGTGCACAGCACCTCTCAGGCCCAAGTTCCCTGCCAGCCAGCCACAGCAGGACAGCAAGGGTGTGTGGGGAACGGGAACAGTGGGAACAGTGAGAGGGCATGGTGCCAAGTTAAGAGCTCTCCTGACCTTTTTTTCATTGAGTGATGCTACCTTTCCATCACCTGTGTGATGCCCCTATGTGTAGGGCCAGGCACAGCTCCCTGATGACCACAGTGCCTGAGCTTGGAGGCACAGCAGGGTTTTCCACTAACACAGGAAGAAATGGCCAGATGAAAGCACAAGGGACAAAGGAAGAAACAAACAGCTGGATTCACCTTGAGAGGGAAAACAGACAAAAGAAAGCACTGCTCTTTATCCAGCAATTTTTGCACTCGCAGTAAAATGCCTGGCTACAGCAGAGGCACTCCACAGGGAGAAGCAGCAGAAGCTGCTGTCTGAAAGATGGTAAGTGCTAGAGGCAGAGCTTCAGATTTGCATACACACTCCTTTAGCTAGTCCCTGCCTCACAAGTTTAGCAAATGTGCTCCCTCCAACACATGGCTTGTTTGCTCACTGACTTGTATTGCACTAAGACTGCAAGGAGGTTTTGAAATCGGATGGTCTGATTCTTCCCCAAAGCCACTTTTACACCAGGCCATTTTCACTTTCTCCAGCAGGCTTAGTCCCAGTTTGCACTTGGCTTGAGAGCAGAATCAGGTCCACAAATATTTTGAGATGCAGCGATATTGAGTTAGTATAACATTTTTTCAAGAAGCACCATTCCAAATAGACACCTACCCCTCACAGAAGGCCACACTCCTAAAAGTGATAATTAACAGGCAACGCTACAACAAAGGACATAAACACAAATAATATGAAATCTTTAGCAGACTTTTTGCACCTGCTTGCAGAGGGTTTGTTTTTCATGGAAGACAAAGCAGTGACTGTGTGTAAATTACCCTTATGCCAAGTGCTAAAATGCAATAACGTACCACTCCAGAACATGCATAGAAATGACTGCTTTGCTGTGTATTTTGTATTAAAAGCAGTAACCTAATCATCTGAGTAAAGCTGAATGAGCTGTTATGCACCCTTACACAGCCCAGGAGCCCTTACATGTGATTTAGAATCAGCAATTGACATATCTCACAAAAGCCAAGATCAAGTAGCACAGAGAAACTTCCTCACCCCCATCAGCCTGCAAAGAAGCCCAACTGTACCACCTGGAATAATGTCCTGTGCTTAGTTCTTGCTGCAGTATCCAAACAATAGAACTGGTGGTCTGCTCACTCTTTCCAGCTTGGATATTGCTCGCTCTACCTGTGCTGAACTGCAAGGAGCCTCATCCATGGACAAAATTATGCAGCATTCCTGCCTCAGGACACTCCTAACTCCCTTGTGTGCTGTTCAATACAGAAATCCAGAAAGAGGCCTTTTTCAAAAAGGATTTTTTCCTTTTCATCAGGTGTACCTTGAAGCACCAGAGAAAATTGTCACAGTCCAAACACGGTCTCTTGTGATGATGTCTGAATTTACCAGCGCAATAGCTCTCTTCCCGCAGACACTCTGTCCTGTTCCTCTACCTCTGCCCTCTGGAGCAGCCAGTGCAGGGCAGAGATTGCTGCCACTTATCTGCTGGGGAAAGCCCTGCTGGGAAGGGTGAGCTGTGGTTTGAGAACCAGCCCGGCCAGCATCTGATGTTTCCTCACTGCGGTTGCCCTCACAGGGGGAAGTTGACTTTGGCTGGAGTGCTGTGTGTTCTGGCTAACTCGGCTGGCAGCCAAATGCCCAGGGACTCCTGGCAGTGTGAACCAGAGCAGTCTGAGGCTGTGCTCCTATATTGAGGAAAGCCTGGGGCAGAGACATCGAGTCCAGCGCACAGCCCAGCCTTCATTGCCCCCATAAAAGCCTGAGCCAACTTACAGCGAGGTCGGTGCCAAGGCTCCTGTATGAAAGGGAGTCCAGCTTGTTCAGAACAGCGTCTTCTGTGTCACTGCCAATCCCACAGGATCTTGGGTCCAGTGTTAGTCATGCTGCTGGTGGTAGTACATATTGATGGGGTCTGTTGTTGAGGCACTTGCTTTGTTCATTCAAGAAAGTCAAGTTGGCTTAATCTTATTGTGTTAATAGATCTAAATATGGACATAAAGAACTTGAGCATACATAAGCACAATGAATATGAGTCTCTCATTCATTCCTGCATAGTACACGGTAAGTTGCCAGCACGGTCCTTTCAGTTTACTAACATCTTTAGACTTTGCCTCACAAAGATTACGTTCCCCACTCAGCAATTCAATCTCCTTCTAATACTTTTAAAACAGAGGAAAGGCCAAGACCTCTAGAGAAGATGCCAAAGATTGAATGGTTGGCTCTGAAAGCAGATGAACTGCAACAGCCAGTAAAGCAAACAAACCATGCCAACAGTGGTGCTCTCAAGCAAAGGAAGCACAGTTTCTGTTCTGGCATCCACTTCACCCGCACACTTACACACACAATGCAGATCTCTGCAAGGCAACTGTGAGTATCTGCTTGGAAAGGGTCTTTGCTAGTTGGAACTTTTTCAGGCTTTCTTGATGCTGTGGCTTCTCTTATGCTTCCCTCACCCTTCTGCTCATATTGGAAAAAATAAATTAACTAAAGCCCAAGCTTCCACACTTACTAGACCCTAGAAAGCTGTAAGAGCTGAGGGCTGGAATATACTGGGCAATACTTTGTTTTCTTTCTAACAAGAAAGGACTTTCATTTCCCTCTGAACCACAGTAAGCACACATCAGGAAACGAGCATTTACAAGGCTGAAATCTCAGCATCGAGCATTATTTAAATTTGTAGGGCTATTTAATGTTCATCACACACTTGATCCTAGCAGTGCAAGTGATTTTCTATCAGAGCATTTTTTTTCCACTTCAACAAGGAAAACTGCCCCTCCAAATATAAGCACTGCTTGTTATTTTGAGGCAGTGAGGCAAAACATACAGCACATAGACCACATTTGGCTTGCTTAGCAGATGTCTACAGATCACTTGATGTTAATTTCCACATAAAAGCTATTATATTTCTGGCCTTGCCCTATTAGTTGTTAAATAATTATTTATGCTTGGCAGATAAATTCTAGGAGCCTTGAATAAAGCCCATCAACCCTACTAAACTAACCACATTTGACACAACAGTTTTCACTCATAGAAGACCCTAGATGTGATGTTCGTTGCCTATATGATTCTGTTTCACAACCTAAAAGGTAATCTTATATTTATATTTAAACATAAACTGTATATAATATGCATTCCAACATTACTTCACAGGCAAAGAATTCGCTTGTCAGGTTCACTGACATTTACAACTGTGTACTATAGCTAGTTTCAGTTCTTAAGTCAGTTTATCTAAATAATCTCCTATTCACGTCACAATTTTGGCACTAGTTAATACGTTTTTCCATAGATGTTTTGGCTTTGCTTATCTGTTATATTTGTGATCGGTTAGGAACTGGTGCGCTGTGGTCTTGATGGCTACAAAACAAAACAATAATTGAAAATTTAGACTTCCCTTAATTAATGTATTTAAGCAGCTAACCCTTCTTACATGAGCGCTATTTATACACATTCAAAACTGCAATTGCTGTGTATTCTGGCTGAATGGTTTATGAATTCCAAATAGCTAATCTACAACAAAACTCGGAAAAGTTATTGAGTGCAAGGCCCTGTATGAGTCTTTCAACCAAATCTTTGGAAAGTCGTATGTTGTTGTCTGAAGAAATTTAGTTGATGTGTTGTCCTTTGCGAGCACACTTTACTGTAATTACACTTTTGTATCCTTAACAGACAAGTTAGAATTTAAAGATTTGGAAAAGTAAGGAATTTGAATATTTCACTGAGGAGAAGTCATTCAATATGCCTATTTCTATTTTATCTGTCTGGTTAAAAGAGCTCAGCTTCTCTATTATCACAGTAAAGTACATTATGTCTGCCTTTAAGGTTGTGTGCAGTTTATGATTTGTCCCTGTGATAAACTTAAATAAAAATTAGTGATCTAAAAGAAGAGGAAAAGGAATTCATATTGCTTACAGCAATTGTTTACTCCCCTTCCTAAAAGCTGTGCGGCATCGTTTTGCACTGTTGACAAACTAAATGCACTGAAGGTACTAAAATTCTTTCAGCTGATTTCAGTAGACATTGGGCAGACCCCTTTTGCACTTGGTGTGCCTCTGTTCTAAGGTAGCTCAATTTCAGTGGGTAACCATGCTATATATTAACAATAGAGAATGTCTAAACTTAGAGGCAGCTTCCTCCTTTAATTTCCAAGCCAGCCCTGTTCTGCTTCTGCCAGAAAGCCAAGCTGCCCACTGAGGGACAAGTGTTGATGTTTCTTCCCACTTATGCTCCAGCCCACAGAGGAGTGAGCCTGCAGCACCTCTGCTGTAGCTTGCTTTACAAGCTATTTTGCCAGGGCCCAGCACTTGTCAAATGAGACCCTTAATCCAAGCAGGGAAATCGCTGTCAGGTCTGAAGGTTGTGAGGCAGGAGGACCCTGAAGGCAGCCACTGGAACACATCTCACACAGCCACAGTTACTCGTAGCCATACCAGCCTTTCAGAAATCTCGACATGAGTAATGGAGGACTCCACAGGTGTTTCAGGAGGTGAACTTACCGGGGTTTCTTGTGCCATTTCTCCCCTGACATAACAGACACAAAATTACCAGTCTTAACCAGAAGATTGCCACTTAATGATATCATAAGAAAGAGCTAGGAAAGAAATCTGAGTTCTCCCGTTCCCTTGGATACCTACATTCCAGCCTGCTCTGCAGCTACCACCTTTATGCATCTCTCAGACCTATGATGATGAGCCTTGTCTACACTTGACCTTGGCACATGGACACTTTAACCCTGGGTTAAAAATGTTCATCATATGACAGCTCTAGATGTTGTTTCACTTCTGCACTCAGGAGACAGAGGTTGTGGCCAAAAGCAGGGTTTATTGTAGGGTTGGTTTTATGATTTTTATTAATGACAAGCCAATTTTTCTCTGTTGCTGTCTGCTGCATGTGATAACACAATGTTTCCTTGGACACAATGTCATAAACTGGGAAAGGTGAGCAACTGGTGAGGCGGAAAAAGTGAGGAGAAGAAACAGTAAATAAAATCATGCACATCAAATATTATTTATTAAACACACATGCTTTTTTGACATGTGAATTTGATGTTATTATTTCCTTTGCTTTCTGATAAAATTTACCCACTTGTTAAATACAAACTGCACAGCTGGCTAATACAGCAGTTTTTCACACGCTGGCAGGATCCCTTAGGTTTGTTAGCTAGAAGCAAATAAAAATGTGGCACAGGAGGGAAGGCAACACCCTTGCTAGAGCAGGGAACCAGAATCATTAAATCCAATGTTAACCCTACATGTGGCATTAACCTAAGCAAATCTTTTCTCACACACACCTTCTTCCCTGTGTTGGAATGATACTGCTGCTCTGAGGGAAGCTCTGCAATATCAGCAGTTTCTGTGATGGACTTTTAAAATCTTCAATTGAATGCATGTGCTTCTGTGCTACCAGTTTCAATGGCAACTGACACCATATCTCAGACAGTCCTAGGTTACTTGCAGTCTTTTAATTTTTAATCCAGTGTTAACAATATCTTACTCTGCGAATAAAAATAGTAAATCAAAACCATAGAGACATACGCTTTAACAAGACCACAGGGAAGCAAAAAAATATGCCAGGGATGATCTCCACTGTCCCCTGAATTTATTTAGGAAAAGGTCACTTCAGTCCTGAAGACAACATCCTAGCCATGGAAAGCAGAGGACTGGATAATTAGTCAAGTTTTTAGTCTGGCTGTGATATTCATCAGTCAAAGAAACTTGGCTACAAAGGGTTTCAGGAGTTCTAGCACTGCTTATGAATTTTATTTTGAAGAGAGTGCGTATTTAACTTGCCAGGACCTAAGTTTGGCTATCCCTATAATTCTAAGGCATTTACTATTCTCTTCAATGTGATATGAAGTCTAAGAAGATGCCATCCTCAGACAATCACATGTTGAATATAGAAATGACAAAAAAATGTCCTTTATATGCCAAGTAAGCAGACAGGCAAAAACTTATACAGACAATTAGGCTCAATGGTTTCTGTCAGATGATAAAAAAGCCTGACTTCATCTATTTCTTTCTGGTGCAGTTTGTTTTTCTTAGATGGGCATCCTAGCAGGTGTTTTTTTTAAAACTCCAGTGTAAGTCAGGGATGGCTGTAGCTCCAAGTGCTATTGAAGGTTTAACAACAAACTGGATTGCCTGGACATGGATACCTTTCAAAATCCACTGCCGTCAACAGCTATTCTTGGCAGGCTGGCAGAGCCGAACACTGCTGTCAGTGCTACAATCAGACAAAGTATTGAATTGCTAATCTACAGAGAAATTAGAGGGGGAAAGATTAAAGTTTACAATCTGGGATTTGTAGGCAGACCTGTAAGAGCGGCAAACACCCCCGTACAGATACCAAGGGATACAGATTGGCAGTATTTTATTCTCCAATTAATTAACACTCTCCACATCTACTGTCTCTAGCACAAATAAAATTGCTCAGTGACTTCAGTAATACTGTTTCCACTCCCCACCATAGTTCTGTTTGAGAAAGACCATGTTTTTATGATGAAGACAATTCAGTGCCAGCCTAATGAATAGCTCAACTTGCTTTGGGAACATTTACCTTACGAACTTGGGATCTGACCACACGCATGCCTCTGGCTGCCTGCACAGTCTTTCTCTGACTCTCGGCAAATGTCTACTCTCTTTTACCAGGATATTTCTTCATTTAATGCCTGGGGCAGTGCAGCCTTCAGTAATCAGTAACTTCAGCACTGATTGCAGAACTAACACCCACATTCCTGTATTTAACCACAACGCAAAAAGAATTCAGCAACTATTTCATTCTTCACCAGAAAAACAAAACCTTTACTTAACCAATTTTCTTGCCTGGTGGTTTTTTTTTTTTTTGGTTTTTTTTTTTTTTTTACATCTTTAACCAAAGATTCTAGTTACAGGTTAGAGGCTTATCTTATTTTCATAACTCCAGGGATCTAAAGGTTCCACAAGGACTAACGTATATGCAGATCAGCATTCATATAGATTTTTCTGTTTCCTCTTGCTTATGACCAAACAAGGGATAACTGTTACCAGCTTCCTCTCTGCTATTTCTTCATTTCAGTAACAATGCGCTGGCCCTGAACAGTGCTCGGCTACAGCACGTCTGCTTTGAAAAACAAAGCTGCTCTCCCATATTCTCTGTAAACGATTTGAGGTTTACCCCTCAGTCTGAACGTGTGGCTACAGTGCCACCCCCACATGCTTATATTCAGTGTTTACACATGCAAGAACTTGGGTTTAAGCACAATACGGCCCTACAGTGTATCCAAGTCTCTAGACTTTTATGCCCTACATACACTGTGGAATTTCCACTGTGCATACAAAATTATTCATGACAGAAACACTGAAGGACCGCCCTCCCCCTCCCTCTGTGTGAATACCAATGAGAAAAATAGCAAGAGGTTTTCTTTTCCTTCCCAGTCATAGTGAGGAAAGGAAATTTAAAAACAACGTGTATGGGGGAAGGGAAGGGAGAGTCACTGCAAAATGTTGAAGACCAGGGGTGCGAGTACATACTTGTATTAACATCTTCCATCCCTGGAGCTGCAGTAATTTGCATGACATTATCTACCTGGGATGTTGCTATGGTTATCACCATACATAAGTAATTACCAGGGCAAATTGCACATACAGCGCACAGATTCATGCTGTCAGAAGCAAAGGATCTTTTCATACACTTGAAAATGTAAATGTTTGAAAAAACACTAATCACAAGGATTCCTGATAAGAAGGAAAACTTCAAGACTGCTCCCAAGTGATCTACAATTGTTAACTATGCTTTTTGACAACAGTACCTTAAAAGCGAACTCAGACTATACCCAAGTGAGCCAGACACTCAGGCTCAGTAGAAAATCAGTAGAAACAGTTACCACTAGTAATAACCAGAAACTAATCAGCAGAAACACAAGAAAATCCCTGCCCAAAGAGTTTACAGTGCAATTAGATGAGAAAGGTATAGAGCAAGAGAAGTAGTGTATTACACAGATCAAACAAGGTTGTCAACCTCATGGTATTGGCATGATTATTTTGGGTGGATCACCTCAAGAAACTTGCTTCTGGCAAGGTAGGTACAGAAAGATTAAAAGAAGAGAAGAAGGATAGAGTGATGTAGACTACACCCATGCAGAAAAAGAAAAAGGGACATGGTGTTGTGATGAAGAAGCTAGTCAGGACAGGCCAAAACTAAGTCTAATCAAAGTGATTCTCTGAAAGTTCCCCCATTTCCTCTCGCAACATTGCTGCTGCTATTTGCAGGCTGGGATCTGCTTGTGCTCTGATCCCTTAACTTCTAGTTTCCCACGGAAGCTGAGACAAAATTTACAGTTCATCTACAGTTGTACACCCAAGCTGAAGAGAGCAATTAACACCTAGCAGAATTTGGCTGAAAGTACAAATGCAGGGTATCTAATGCTAGATCATCCAAAATAAATGAGGCATAAAAAGCTCATTCTGAAATACTGCTACAATTACATTTCCAATAAAATACAGCAGCACTGTATACAAACAGCTTGAGCTGCAATCTACTGGTGTCAATGGAAATTTTTCAACAACTTTGATGAAGGTGTTCTGTGCCCTAAGGAAAAGGCAAGGTTTAAAAAACAGTGCTGCTGCTATGAACTAAGTAAAGCATATTAGGCTAACTGGAATGTAAAATATAAAGTGGGAAACATAAAATAGGTTCCTATAATTTAATTTGAAGTGACATACATTAGTCTCATATCCATCCAAACCAATCATATGTTCTGTGTACAGAGGAATACTATAATTGAGTCATTCTGGATTTACAGAGTACAGTAGAATTAAGGACAAAAATTGTTATATTTTCCATTTGTAGCTTCTCTGAAAAACAAGTTCTTTTGCTTACTTAGAAATCATCTGCTACTTGCAGGCATTTATCTTTACCTCCTAATAATATTTACAGAGTTATCATCAGAGATCACCATTCTCCCTAACTGAGCTGCAGAACACATTTTTTCAGTGCTGAAATGGACTCCAGTCCTAGACCTAAACTTTCGCAGCTCTCCCTGGGAAACTGGGCAGTCTGCCACACTGACCCTAAGAATGGTGGTACATCCCCCTGCACTCACCACCACTAAGTTAAGCTCACTTGTGTTTCAGCATCCAGCCCCTGAAAACCATCATTCTTTGATAAGGAAGTGCCACCATGAGAGCCTGGACTGCTGAGTTAAATCTACTCTCTCATTCCTCCAGATTGCCTTGGGGGGCTATTAATCATGGCTACACGAGACTTTGAAATGTGCTTGATTTGTTGATGAGAAAACCAGTGAGTGTATCAGTACTTTGCCTATTTACAGAGGGATGTCTATGTAAATGGAGCCAATCTCCATGAGGTACTGCATGTGAGCAGGAAATAAATGAATTTTGCAAAGGACAGAAGAAGAAAAGTATCAACGCCGGGATAAGTGTGTCTTTGCATGATGGTGAATAATGCTGCGCAGTCCATACAGATTTAGATGAGGCAGGAGATTTCAAGAAGATTTCAAGTTTTGGAGGCTGACTTTTTAACCGAAGATAAGTTTGCACTCTAAGAACTATTAGGTGCTACATCACTCTTACTTTTACCCCATCTTTTCACACCAAACTATGACTCAGCCTTTAGGGCTGAATCTCATTCTAGTTTTAATGTGGGCTTCAGATGTAAACAAGTGTACACAAAGGTCCTTACTTAGAAAGCTACACTATGACTGCATCAAATAATTCAACTATTTTAGCAGATGGGACTTGAAAAACTTACTGATAGAGATGATACCCTCTGGGAAGAGTTTTGCTACTGAAAGCATGGTACGAACAGGTATTAGCCAGCAGGCAGCAAGAACACATGGCATCCCTTAGGGATCATTTACATGGCCTCAGGAAAGGCACAACTAATGATGTCCAGAAACACTGACTGAAGATGCAAGATATAAGTATACCCTCATCAGGATAAATGCAGACTGAAGACAAAGAGGGATATGAAACAAGGCATCTCAGGCTTTATCCAGGTAACTGGATCCAGATGATGACAGACATGTTGTACCTCTAAGTATTATTTTATACAAAATAGTTTGTTGACTGTAAATATATGAGTGAAAGGGAAAGTAAATATATGAAGAGCAAAATGCAAGATGGAAAAAGTGAGATAAATATTGTTAGAATCAGGGGGGAAATGCTATAAACAGTAAGCAAAGCTCTTTGATTTGCACTGTTTTCCAGCCCATAAAACCCTAATATCTGCCAGCATTTCATTAAAAGCTTATAAACTACCCAGCATGCCTGCTGCTGCATAAATGTATTGCTAAAAAACATTGTCAACGTTGCAGACCTGGTATTTTGCAATGTTTCAAAGAAGCCTTATGCGTATAAAACTCGGACGCATTGCTGAAAGAATTGCGAATTATGAAAATAGCACCTTAAACTCTAAACCTAATATTAATCATTCAGTAGCAGTGGGTTTTACTCAGTGGAGATGTTCTTAGTAATACTACTGAAACAGAAAATACCAATATTTCAGAGAAAAGTATTCAGTATTTTAAGAAATGAGTGTTGTGGATAAAAGATTTAAGAGAAAACTTCTGCCATTTTGTGAGCTGAGTAAAAGGAGAAGGCATGACTTTTCACAGAGGACAGAGTTCAAGGTGTTTGATAAGGTCATGATAGCTCATTGGCAAAATCTGTAAATGTTAATCTGAGTGATACAAAATCTGGGAACACAGACTGACCAGATCTACAACTGTTTTGACTGAATGTGCAGTCTGTTCTCAGCATCAAAATCTACGACCTCAGCCCTCTAAGGACAAGTAATCACAATATCTTTCCTTGTCCACAAAAAGTCATATTGGATCAATCAAATTTTTATTGTTATTACCAATGGTCCCGAACCAACTCTGGAGGAATCAGAACGTTCATGATTTCACATCTTCCGTGAGATCACTGCATTTCAGGGCTCGCTCACACTTGAACCCAAACACAGGGCAAAATTAAAATGTTCTGACGGCCAGAACCCATATCCCTGAGGCAAACCCTCCCAGTGTCTGGAGGCTTTCAAATGAATGACCATGTATGCACTTAGCCCATTCTGCATTGCTATTACTGTAGCTTTTCTCACAGAAGTGACTACAAATTGTTCTGACAACAGAATATATAGATTCATTTCCCACATCCCTCAAATAACTGCATATTCCTTGCTACTAAGATCAAACATCAAGCTGATGTTTGATTACAACACTGATGGGGTGAATGGGCGGTAAAATGTACCTGTTACCCATGCAAATTACTTGCTACTTAACTAGCAGCACACTGTAGCACCATGTGCATCAAGAAGGTGAAAATTCAGCATTTCAGCACAGTCTTACCTGTGGAATAACATCAGAAACAATATTACAGGTGTAGCAATCAGGGACGGGAACATTAGAAGACTGAGACACAAAAAAAAGCTGTACCTGTATTATTGCATAAATATGAGATTCCTGAATATGTTAATGAAAACTTTGTTTTACAGGTATATGCTTAATAATAATAATAATAAAACCAAACCAAAACAACAAAAGTGTTACATCTCACTAGCTCTGTAAATGTAAACACAGCTGGTATGATCAGCTGAACCATTTTCAAGCTGCCACAGGCACGGCACAGCACAGCTCTCACCAGAGCAGCACTGAAGCACTCGCTCACTGCGGACATATAAACACACATACAGCACAGTCTGTCCAGGCCTAAAAGCAAAGGGCAGCTTATGTGACTCAAGTGAAAAAGGTGCATAAGGGTTTTGCTCTGTCCAGACTTAAGTAACAAGCCGACATACATCTGACTGTTCCAATGTTTAAATCTGCTACCGTCGCCCGTGGTTCTGAGGCAAAACCACCACTAGCTCTGCAAGGCTCTTGTTCACACTTTGCACAAGTCACGAAACAGCAAACCTGGACGTCTCTGACAGCACCTTTTTGCTGTCATTGCAGCCGAGCCCTGTGCCAAGCAGTGTTCAGTGACACATGAGATTTAGGTCAAAAGGATGTCAACCAGGGTAACCACAGAGGAAGGGAGACTGTGGTCGGCTTCAGCATCTTGCATGTCAGCGCTAGTGGTACAGCCGAAGGCCGCATCATAAATGCGGTTTAGATACCCTGTGGACCAAGCTGTGAGATCTGATGTTGCAATCTGAAACTAGTAGTACCCTGGGGTCCAAAGGACCAAGGGACAGACAAGGCCCGTTGGTGATGCTTATCTGCACGGTTGGGTCACACAGTTTACAATCAGACCCCTTAGGAACAGCCTCGTTAACGTACAGCATGTTGCATGCAATGACAGCCCTCCCTTGCAGTGACTTACAGATGTAGCATAGGAAAAGGAAACAGACTAGCTACAAACCAGTTACTTTGAGTAGATACTCTTAAAATCCTGAGCAAAATAAATTGTAGTTGAAGGAATAAACCAAGCCTTGTTCTCTGCTAAACGATTTGGGCTTTCTCCTGCGATTTTCAGGATCGGGAGTTGGCTTCCCTTACAGTGCCAATGACCTGTCCCGAAAAATACCCTCTGACCCTCTGTGAGAGTGTTTATTTTTTTTTTCCTCCTACATGGTATCAGCTTGCTGCTACGCTCAAGACAGAGCCACAGGGTTTGTGTTTTTTTTTCTTTTCACTTGTAGCCTTAGTGTTACTCGCCACACTCCTGTCCCTAACGGCGGATGGCAGCAGGAGCCCCCCGCCCGGCACTCCGGCTGAGGAAACCCCCGAGCGAGGGCGACGGGAGCCGCCGTGTCGCCGAGGCGGTTCTGCAGAGCACCCGAGCGGCGGGTGCGCCGAGGGCTGGGGACCCCGCGCCCCCCGCGGACCCGCCCGGCGGGACCCCCCCGCTCGGAGCCCCGCGGCGGCCGGGCAGCTCGCACCGCCGTGCAGACGTGGCGCCGGGCCGGGCCGGGCGGCGCTACCGGTGGCCGCTGCCCAATCGCGGCCGCCCCCCCGCCGGCCGGGGGAGGAGCGGGGCGGCTCGGCGGGCGCCGGGCAGCGGAGCGGGGCTGCACGCGCCGCCCGGGCGGACTCGCGGTGCGCGGCGGCGGGGCCGGGGCGGCGGGGCATGGCGGGCGGCGCGGCCGGGGGGTGCGTGGCGCTGGCGCTGCTGCTGCTGCTGACCGGCGGCCTGGGCAAGCCCACGGCGCGGCAGGAGCGGGCGCGGCCCGGCGGGGCACAGCACGACGACCGCCCGGGCTTCCAGTACGACCACGAGGCCTTCCTGGGCAAGGAGGAGGCGCGGAGCTTCGACCAGCTCAGCCCGGAGGAGAGCCGGGAGAGGCTGGGGTAAGGGGCGGGGGGGGGCCCGGCCGCGGCAGCGCGGCGGCCTGCGGAAACGTGGCAGGGGGAGGGCCCGGCGGCGGGGGCGCGGGCCGGGCGGCGGGAGGAGCGGGGGGCGGTGCGCGGTGCTGCCTGCCCGCGCCGAGGGGCGGGTGCAGGGGCGCCCGTACCCCGGGACCCCGCGATTCGGCGGCTCCCACGCCCCGCTGCGCGACCAGCCGTGGTTCCTGGCTTTGGCGTGTCCTCCCGCTGCCCGGGCCTGCAGCAGCGAGCCTACGGGGGGGAGGGAGCGGCTGCGGGTGGTGCTGTGCCTGGTGCTGGACAGACCTCACCCGCTGCTGGGGGGCTCTGCTGCTGCCGCTCCTCACCTCTGGGGCACTTGCCCGGACCGCATTAGCGTGCTCCGAGTTTAAAGCATTCCTTCTTTACAGCTCCGTTTGCGAGTCCTCTGGACATCATCTTCACGCAGCTTTCCCACTTGTGGCATCTCGGCTTACAGCGTTGCTCTTGCTTCCAGGCTGCTCTTTGCACCAGGAAGAGTCCGTGCAACACTTGTCTTATTTCACTGCTTCTCCCTCCTTTACACCTATGAGAAGTCAGGTCACTTAATTAGAACTAACTTAACAGTAGGTAAAGAAAGATCGTTGTATGTAGTTACTAACAAAAAAATATCTGCATGTTCTAAGTTTACCTTTGCTTTTACCTCCTTTCTATAGGGAATGGTACTTGCAATACGCCAGTCTAGTTCTGTCATAAGCTCTCAGCGCAGTATCATCGTTATCTCACTGACTAACCTCTTGATCCTTCTGGAAGCTGTCACTACTATTTTTCATGTATCTCAGTGAATAAGCAGATAAAGCAGTTATCAGAAACGACCAATTCCATCCACATAATTTCAAGAAGGAGTGAAAGAAACCCTGTTCTCGGTTTACATGATCTGTGACTTAGATTCTGATAAAGTGTATCACTTGAATGGATATGCCTTTATAAAATTGGTCTATGCTTATACTTACACTAGTATAGATATTTCAGCTGGGGCTATGATTTAACAGTAGAGCTGTTTTCAAACAGTTTTTATAAACTCAGCAAGCAAGGAAGCTTAACTTTTAGTGATCTCACTGTGTGCACCTTGGAGAGGTGACGAAGGTCTGTTAAGCTACGGCCACAGTCAGTAATCTTTTACATGGAGGTGACTAAAGCATCCCTCTGAGTGAGGACCAAAGCCCACTGTGCACCGGAAGTCAGAGATGTGGTTTCCTGGGGAACCCTGTGGGAAAGTTTCTTAACTTTCAGTGTTTCCTGACCTTGTAATTTCAGATAGCATACTGGGAGGTAGAGGGGAGAGAGGATTTTTAAAACATTTCACTTTCTTTTTTTTATTGTGGTTTAGTAATCAGATATACTGAAAAAAACAGTTTCATTATGGACAACCTCTGCAGTGAGAGTCACAAATAGTGTCACTTCTCAGCAAGTGACTGGCCTTTTGGAGGAAGACAGATTTAATGAAAAGCTATTTTTAAATGCTTTCTGGGAGAAAACCAGGAGCATATAGTCTGCTGCTCTAACCAAAGTGCATGGTGCTGCATTTGTAAGTCATTTTACCTTGCTTGGGAAGGGTGCCAACATATTGGTAATCCTAATGACCAGTGCTAGAATTGGATTCCCAGGGAAGAATCACACGCAGCCCACCTATGTGCAGTACCACAACTCACCTGGCTTTGGAGAAGCGTGACACGATCCTGCTGTAGCATCTGACTGCGTTAAGGGACTGGAGGAGGGGAGTGGGGCTGCAGTCCTCTGAATCTTCTCCCTGCCATTTGTGATGGGCCTATCTTTTTCAGAGAACATAGAAAATGGTTACAGATCCTCACAAGATAAGTATTCCTGGGTTTTATACAGTCCAAGGCCAGAGTTTATCAATGTACGATTGTACTCACGTCAGGTGCAGAGGGGAAGCCTTCCTCTTTCAGCCACTTTAGTAAATTTCCATGCCCCAACTTTGTTTCATTACCAGGTGGATGTCTTTGCAGACTGGCAGCTTAAATTTCTGCAGTAGCAGGTTGTATGTACTTTTTGCATGTGCCCTCTAGCTTCCTTATTATGGGGGGGAGAAACTAACACTAGCTCCCACTTCAGTTAAAGGGAGAAAGTAAGCTTTCAGGTACTACACACTTGTGCATGTAAATTCCTGTGTGTGCACTGGCATTTAATGTGCTCCTTAAGTATTTGCTGTATTTGAGAATTAACTATTTAAAATGAAGGCACTGAGGCTATTCAGACTGATTAATTAGCTCCATTAACAAAAGTTAGAATGATCCTGAACCATTTTGTAGGTAATTATTGGTATAAAAAAGTGAGGTCCACATTTGTACAATAGCTTCTTACCTCTGCCTTTGGGGGCCTGTAGACAGCACTTTCTTTGTCCTCATCTTCAACTGGGAAGCAGAGTGCAATAGTGTTCATGGATGCAATGGACCTATAAAAACAAGTGAAAAGGAAAAGGCATGAAGCATTTTCTGGTAAACAGTCCTGACTTATTTTGTGTTAAAAAATACCAAAGAGCTACTAGTAGAATCATTTATTATAGCTAATACATTGAACAATAGAAATAAATACCAGCTAAACCAATTAAATTCATCGTGGGGCAAATCCATTGACAAATACTAGTCCATTATGCAGTGAAAAGGACGCTTGGCAGTCAGTTCCCCATGAGACTTGCACAAAACAGAAAAGGTCTTGCAGTCAGTTAATTCGTACTTTACTACTTCAGAAAGCAAATTGAGCTGCCCCTTTTGTCCACCTGTAGCTCAGAAATAGCACATTTATAAAGTCAGTCTGATACTATCAGACTCGCACAAGACTGCTGGAAATTCAGCAGAAGCTGCTGCTGTTACTTGACTCTACTAACCACTTTCTTAACTAAGGCTCAGGAAAAGACACTGCTTCATTAGTTGAACAGTTCCAGTTGGCCAGGGTCTGTTTCTCTAGAGAACCAAGGTCTTGAAAAAAAATATTTTTAAAGTGTAGAGCTTTCCCCTGTGTCCTTTGGCTGCCTGGAGGTTTAGGGAGCTTGCCTGTTGAATCTCAAGTCAGGATTTATCTGACTATTCTTAGATATAATATAGAATCTCCTATTCTTAGCCCTTCTTACAAATAACATATAACTGGTCCTTAGGTATGGTGATTCCGCCTAGGGGAAATGGTCATTCAGATTATCTCCAGTTGGCCACTGGGTGGTCACTGAACTAGGTGCAGCGCAACTGCAGACTGTTTGTAGCGATAACAAGGGTTAACACTGCTGATGTGCCTAAAGCCAGCCTGGGTGCAAAGAAGAGACATGGTGCTAACTGTCCCAGTTCCAAGAGCAGGGTACATAGTTTCCCACAGGCCAGTACACAGAATAAAACAACACTATGACAAATGTACGTACAATTTGTGGGATTAAAGCTGCATTCTTATTTTAGATAAAGGTTTTTGTCTGGTCTACCACTACAGCTGGGACAGAAGCCAGTTTTACAAGCTCAAACCCAAACTGGTGGTGTTTAGCAATTACAGGCATCCCTTGAGATCTGTTGCAGATAACCTAAATGGTAGAGGAGAACATTGCCTCTTTTTTTTTTTTTTTTTTTTGTTAAAAGTTTTTCAGGTCGGTTTTATCTGCAGCTGTGTGCAGAACTTTTCAAAGATGGGAGTTTCCCTGGGAGTACACCAGTACCTTTTACTCCTGCTGATTTCCACAGGACTTAAGGCTAGCAGCTTTACAAAGGACAGTGGCTTATATCCTAACTGCCAGTAATGACTGAAGACCTGCTGCAGAATAGCTATTGCTTTAGCAAACAACAGGCATTCCTGGCAACACAGGCAGTATTGCTTTTCATTAGAAAAGACAGACAGACGTGGAAGGACAGGAATGGAAGGGAAGACTGTACATGGTGTACATGTCCAACATTACATAGTCATATAACTCACTCCACCCTAGCGTCAGTCTGCTGGATAGCCACAGGAGAAACTGCAGTTGTCCACAAAATCCTAGATTTTTGTCCTGGTTGCGCCCAGCAAGCTCTAGTACAGGTTTTCTCTTGAAGCAAAGTTAGTGTCTCCTACTTTGAGCCCAGCATGACCACTGCCTATCGACAGTGAACAGGTGCCCCTAAATTAGCAGATACAACATAAGAAATCCAGGTATTATTTGGGGTACTTTGTTCACTAGTTTTGATCGTGCGAGTTCTATTTCAATTATTCATAGGAATATTGAATAATGAATAGAGACGTACTCCTTAAGAGTCTACAAAATGCAAGGAAGTCTTGACCAGTAGGACAGCTTTATAAATTCTGGGTACTCAGTTTTTGTGGAAAATCACAGCCAGATAAAGATTGCTAAAATTGGACTGACATGCAGTTTGTTTTTCTGTCAATTCTTAAGGATGCTGGTTTCTTTTTACAGGAAGATCGTGGATAGAATAGATGACAACAAAGATGGCTATCTCACAACAGAGGAATTAAAGAACTGGATCAAACGGGTACAGAAACGCTATATCTATGAAAATGTGGCTAAAGTTTGGAAAGACTATGATCTAAACAAGGACAATAAAATTGCCTGGGAAGAATACAAACAAGCCACATACGGTTATTATCTAGGTAAGATAATGTTTTCAGATTATATGCTCAAAAACTGTTGAGATTATAAGGCATGATGTCATGCCTTACAGTCAACAGGAGTTTGATGTCACGTTTAGTACTCTTGAAAATCACATTTAAATTTTATAGATCCTCAGAGGTCAAAAGCAGTTCTTAGTTATTGCAGCCATTTCCACATGAGTACCAGCACACAGAAGGTTTTATAGAAGCATTATTAAATGTACTGCCAAAGATGAATTAATATCTCCTTCAGTGAGAAATATATTATTTTAACATTAAAAATGCTACTTTAATTTTTAAAAAAATATAATTACATAATTAACCAGTATTTGTTAATTCAGTCTCTAAAATCTGTAGAGTCTAGATGCTAAAAATTTAGGCTGGGTCTAAGCTATAGCAAAGTTATTAAGAGTTCTTGCAGAATAGCAAGCTTCAGATTGCGATCAACTGCAAAGGAAAATCCTTAACAAATCAGGCAAAATAAATACATATTAAAAGTATACCTGAATCTTCCCCCCGCTCCCACATACATCCCCTTTGCTTTTTATAAGTTAATGACAGGAAAGGAGGAGATGACTTAAGCTAAAGAGCAATGGTGACAGAACAAAAAATCAGTATTAATTGACCACTTATGCTTACTGGAAACGGGAAGACATTCTACCATCTCCAGTCTACCATAGAGGCAGTTTCTGGAGCGAGTTTCTAGTAACAGTAATAATTCCAAAGTCTACCTTACATTAAAATGGAGACTATTACATTTGTGGAAGGAAATACTTGAGACACAATCCCTGCAGCAGTTATCCCTGGGAGCCCTTCTCAGCCCTTTGCTCTCTGTAATCCCCAAGATCCAAAGAACAGCTACTACGTTGTGGTCTTGTGTTAACACACACCTAAAATTGCCATCTGTGATTCCTGGCCTTGTCTTTTTCAGCTGTTTGTCTCCCAACATGTGAATTGTGAAATTGTTATGAGTATTTTTCACGTTTGAAGTCAGTTTAGTGGTCCTATTTTAAAAATTATATCAAATACCATTCATTTTATGCCAATGAACACACTGAAAAAAACTTCCTTGTTTTAAACTGAAAATAATTGTTAGGTTCCCTGTAGCAGAGGCGTAGCAGTTAGATAGTTTCAGTCAGTCTGCCACCTTCTGAAACTACTTTTCTTTGGTCTGCTTGCTTTTTGAAACTGAAAAGTTGTGTAGATCATACTGATTCCTAAGACGAATAAAACTTCAGTGAATGAAATCTACCCCAAAAACTGCCTAAGCAGTGCTTGTAAAAGCAGATTAAAAAAAATAAATCTATAAAGGATAATATACAATACTGCAAAATACATTATCCTGGATTGCAACAGAAGCCTTACTCAGATGTTTATCTATACTACTAAGTCATCTTTAAAAATCAACGCAAGCACTTTACCCCGAATTTAAAACTTGACAGGAAAGAGAAGTTCCATTTTAACACAGCAGCTCTTCTGGCAATAAGTCGTTATATTTCTAGACTTTTAACAGAAA
Organism: Falco naumanni; assembly: GCF_017639655.2. Classification (NCBI taxonomy): domain Eukaryota; kingdom Metazoa; phylum Chordata; class Aves; order Falconiformes; family Falconidae; genus Falco; species Falco naumanni. The sequence goes on along the minus strand of NC_054063.1, from coordinate 12,180,156 downwards.
ATTGGGGTGCTTCATTGTGGTAATATGTTTTAAAAGGAACATACTTTTGAGAACATCTTGATCAATTTGCAGAAAATCCAGAAGAATTCCAAGATGCAACCGATCAGCACAGTTTTAAGAAAATGCTGCCTAGAGATGAAAGACGATTCAAAACGGCTGATCTGGATGGAGACTTAGCAGCCACTCGAGAAGAATTCACTGCTTTCCTTCACCCAGAGGAGTTTGAGCATATGAAAAACATCGTTGTCTTAGTAAGCAGAGCAAAACCAATGCCACTATTTTTACTTCTTTTTTTTGAATGAGCTTTGAAGTGTATCTCTAACCTTTCCATGCAAGCTTAAAAAGACACACACACGATAGATAAGTGGAGAATAGGAAGGGATCCCTTTCATGAAATTCATTTGATTTAGAGCTCTCTGTATAAGAAAGACTTGTTAAATGCACTTAGACACCTCCTAAATGGAATCAAAAACAGTCCCGGAGCACAGACTTACACCAAAATAAAAGGAAGGGTATGCTGACATGCAGCAGCCAAGTGTTTGATGCAAGCTTGTATCTGACCTTAACTTAAAACTTAAGCATGGTGTCCAGTTCATTCTTGCAGGGAATTTTTTCAATATGAAAGGATATTTGTATATTCATTATATAAACAACGATCACACTGGAGTTACTGAGAGTACTTTTGCTGTGTACAAGAGCTGGTTGAGGCCTCAAGATGATCAAAGATGCGAGTAGCCAGAATTCTCAGTTCTCTCTTGATTACTTTGATGCAAAACTATTTTCCAGGAAACCTTAGAAGACATAGACAAAAATGAGGATGGTTTTGTGGATCAAGATGAGTACATTGGTAAGTGTTGAGATTTGTTTCTTATATAATCTCCAGTCCATTTATCCATCTCTCAAATTTGCAGCAGTTTTAACAACTCAAAGATTGAACTCCAGGTCAACTATTTTAAACCAACCATCCAATGCAGAAAGTTTAATTTCATTTTAGGCAGATACCAACATCACCAGCAAAAGATTCCTCACACTTTACAGCATAAAATTCTCATCTTATTCTCATATAATTTGGCTAAGAGGGTCTGGAATAATATTTTTCATGACAGGAATGTTGTCTGTATCCTTGACCACATTAACAGCTTTTTGAAGGCGTTGTTTAGAAATGCAGGAAGATCAGAAAGCGTATTAGTCTCTTTCCAAGTCTGAATGGTACTTGACTATGCAACATCGCTGGGAATCACATATTTGAAACAAGAATATTCACCTTTTTTCTACTAGTTATTGTCCTCGTTTAATTACCAAGTAAACCCCCATACTTTTCTAAGAGCGATGCCATTATGTTTTGTCTGGAAATAGAAGATGCATTAAAAATGAACTGTGTAAAAACAGCACCAAGTTTTGAGATTCTTAGAGAAGTTGTGAAGTACGTGAAAGTTAGCTGTGCATTACTTCAGTGGCAGAAAGAGAACAAAATGAGAACCAGCAGCAGCAGATCAGTCCCAGTTAATTTGCACAAACCTCAGTCACACTCGGCAGTTGGCTGCTGTCTTGCACTTGGACCTATGAAGACAAAACGGAAGCAGGACTGGAGATCAGTGGGGTATAATGCATTTTAACCTTTTGAATCATTATGCTGATACCAAAAGCTACCTTCTCCCACTGCACTCACTTTGATGGGTTTTAAATCAGGAAAGTAGCACCAAGAAAGCATTAGTGCAAACTGAGAGGAATCTTTCTGTTTCTAGTGGTGCTATAAAGATCACTTCACATATAATCAGGAACAACATACACACGTTAATTAATGGCAGGGGGGTTCTATTCCTTGTAAATTATATTTAGCCTCAAAATGTGAATGCTATTCATTTATGACTGAAATAACAGAGCAGCATAATTTCCACAGTAATTTCAGTTCATTCAGTGACATTACCTACATATAATTATAAGGTAATTGTCAACATTTGTTACCATGTGAATGCTGGTTTTTCTTGTCTTCTATAGATAGGAACATAGAATGTTCTAGTCACGATCACCCCACATTGGCGAGGATGATAAAAATCAAATTGACAGGACATGTCAGTTGCTTCAAATAAACAATATAATTTGCACTTTAGAAAATGAAAAAAGAAAGTGAATGTGTTGTCTGAAGTTTTCTTCATGAGTTGAAGAAAACTGTGCTTAAAATATTCTTACTTCCCTTCTTCGGATGTTTTTTTTTTTTTTTTGGTGATGAATCTGGGGTTAAAAAACAAAGAGAAAACCAAATCTGTTCTTTGGTCATTTATAAGGAACAACAAAAAGTAGTCCAAAAATTTCAATCTCTAGATCAGATGTTTGATGGGAAATCTACTGAAGTTTATAGAGCGATCCCTGCCTCCCTCCTTCCTTCCTCCTATTTTGTCTTTTACAAAATTTGGTTTAGATTTTACACAAGCAGCAAAGCAAAATATCCCTAGTCATGTTAAGCAGGGAGAACCAAATTCTTACTGTGCGTGAGCAGGTAACAGTGTTTTAGGGACATTGTGGACATTCTACTAATAGAGAACTTCAGCCTAGTGTACATGCTCACACTGCAGGGTCAGGGGAGGTTATTCCTAGATTTGAGACAAGCATTTATACTTCCTGTAGATACCAGCCAGCCTCTGGCCCCGAGGTTTACTTTTCCATAGCACATCCTTGGAAACCAAACCCAAAAGGCATAGGAGCAGTATTACAAAGCAGGCTTTAATTATAAATAGAAAAGTGGAAGGCTGGAGGAATAAGCAGCCCTGATGAGCAGGAAATAATTGATTTGCCACAGTGACCAGAAGAATGAAGTGGACACACTGCTCATCATTTGGAAGGCCTGTGTTGTAAAGAACAGTTACAAATCACTTGCTTTTAATAATCACTGCTATTCTCCCAACTCTGTTTATACAGATAGCCGCTGCCACAGTGGCATTTTGCTGTTGATGCTTCTTAAATATAGCACAGGACTGACATGCAGAGCAGCTCATGTACATAATCTCTGCATCCTATGTCACAAATGGTACTCCATCCCAAGGTACCAGTCTATAACAAGTCTACTGCCTGTGGTTTCTCACACGGAACACACCACTGGTTCGTGACTGCTCCAGGTCTGTCTTTGTAGAGTACCTTCTACTGGAGTATGCTGCAGCACTGCACGATTAAAAAAAAGAACTCCTCTACTAAGACAAATTTCTTTTACATGGACCTCTCTACAACCAGGACAAAAGCATTCAAGTTCCATTTAGCAATTTTTGTTTTCCTAAATTTCCCCTGTGCCTTTTTTCCCTTAACCACTCTGTTGGCTGGAGTCTGATCTTATCCACAAAGACATTTGCTGGCAGGGACAAGATAAAATTGCTGAGTTCCTTTCTCCCCATGTGACTGAGCCTAGCACTAAAGCTAATGATTGCTATTTAACTAAAAGCCCTTCAAAGAATTTTATTCATTCTGAAATTCAGTGGATGATGGCCTTTGGACATGTTCACCTCTCACATTACCTCACCAGCAGTGCACAGTTACAGTACAAGGGTAGTGTAAGAATGGACACAATCACCAGCAGTGAAGAAATAGGCCTGAGAGAAGATACATGCAGCTACTCTATTTACACACCACATTTCCTTTTGTGTACAAAAAAAAGCTGTGCAAGTGAGAAGTTTAGTCTTCCTCTGAGGAACACTGTGCAAATGTCTTTAGTTTATGCGTAATTTGTAAATTAAATATGACTTGAGTAAGACCTTTATTTCCTCTCGAGCTGATATGTTTGCAAATGAAGAGGGTGGACCAGAGCCTGACTGGGTGATTACAGAGCGTGAACAGTTTTCAGATTTTCGTGACCTCAACAAGGATGGAAAGATGGACAAAGAGGAGATTCAGCACTGGATTCTCCCCCAAGACTATGATCACGCACTAGCTGAAGCCAGGCACTTAGTCTATGAATCGGATGTAGACAAGGTACTTAATACTCTAGTATACTTTTTTAAAAGTTATATCAGGTCTTGTGTTTTTTTTAATGTTTGCAATATTTTATTCCTAATAGTAATAATTTATTCCTAATAACTTTTCTTATTAGTACACTTCAAATGGATTTATAGAGGCTAGAATTGACAGTGGTAATGTATCAATGCCAATTTCAGTTGGTGGGGTTAGACTCACAAAGTAGAAGTATTAAAATACAGTTTATCAGCTCTAGAAGTCCCCTTAGTAACCTGGAAGTTTTAACACAGTAGAAATACTTTCTTTCCTTTTAAGAGTTGTTATAGCTTTTGCATGCTAATTTATTTTGCAAGATAAAACCAGAAGAAACATTACATATGATGTAGCACACACACACACACACCAAATACACATCTTTGACTCAAAGACTGGCTCAATACATCTGCTTCCTGTAACATGGGAGATTAATGGTTCAGTAGAACCTAGATGATGATCTTCAGAAGTGGAATGTGAGCAAAGTTGGAATCTGAAATGCACAGAGAGCATGTAAATTGCTAACATAAGCAACAGTCTTCCACAAAATACACCAGAGGATTTACATTTTTACCATCAGGAAGGCAAAGCCAAACCACAGGGCAAAACTGCATACCAGATAACCCGTGTACTGTTTGGCAGTAAGTTAATTACAAAGAACTTTCAATTAACAGTTTGACCCAGCTGAAGCCAGTGGAACTTCTGTCTTTCACTGGGGTCCAAATTGCATTCACTGTGACAGCTACAGTGATTCCCGAGTCTGCAGTCTGCCGCTTTGAAGAAGTCTTATTTCCCAGGGCTCTTGTGAGTCTGTGCTGGTATATCTTTTACTTAGCTTTGAAAATGTTCTTATAGACATTTTATTTTCCTCCCACCAGGATCAAAAACTAACGAAAGAGGAGGTTCTAGACAACTGGAATATGTTTGTTGGAAGTCAAGCTACTAACTATGGGGAGGACCTCACAAGAAACCATGATGAACTATGATACAGCAGAGCGACCAGTATGGCACAGACCTTATCTCCACTTTACCGAAATCACTGTGTCCATCCCCTCTTTTGGGGGAAGATGGGCAAGGGACACACTCACAACCGAATGACTTACATTAACATATTTTTAACATGCCAGCTTATTACCTCAGAAACTGCATAGGAATAGCTTTTTACTCTTTTCACATGGTTAAGTATGATATCTAATTACTACAGTTTTATTTTGGGAAAAATAGGAAGGTAACCTCTCTTAATAGATTAGAGCCTGACCTGGAAAAGGCACTTCTAAAAACATAATTGCAAGGATCTTTAATAGTGAAACATTTTCATCAGATACCCACTTTTACTATAGTGAAATGCAGCTAGGATTAGAAAGAAACCTAATGTTTCAACAGACTTAAGTTATTTAGTCATCTTTTTTAATAGCATATAATAATTTAGAGTTATACTTTGACCCTCCTATCCAGAGAAAAGGTTTGACACAACAAGATTCACAACCTTTTTCCCCACACTGTTTTTCTCTCCTAGTTTGGATCAGAGGTGCTGCAGAAGGTATCCAGCAGCCCTCTGGTTCATAGCTTTGCAAGTGCAACATGTACAACTGGCCCTTCTCTCTAACCCCCATCGCACTGCAGAGACAGCACATGTGGCCCAACACCCTGTGCCGACATTCCTCAGCAAGGGTTGTAGAGTTCATAGTGACAGCTGCTCCTTCGACAACAGAATAATGTACAATTGTTTGTGGGCTGTTGGTTATGCTGTTTCCTGGGAGGAATTATGCCATACGGAGCATAACTTATCTCGCGCTTTTCGCACTTTACTCAAGCCATACTCTTGTTCACGCAGTGTGAATGGCAGCAGTTCTGTGATGGAGAAAGAATGAGACATATCACCCCTCTGGGCCTTCTGTCTTCTGTACCACATAAGAGGACAGATTTATGTGGCTAAAGTTCTGGGTTTGTATGTATATACATATAAATACATCTTACTGAAGCAACTACATGGAGGACAGCTTTCCTTCCAAAGAAAGGAGTAAGCTTTCCACACACAGGTGCTTTCTTTTTTACTGTATAATGTGAGCTGTTACATGTATATTTTTATATACCCAGCTTAGATAAGTCTGGTTGTTTTAAAATGTACTGGTTTTAAAATAAGCACAATAAAACCAATACTTCTTTTTGATACTATGAAGGTGCAATAACACTAACATGGGCTAGCACAGAGAAATGATGTGAAAGTACGAACCAAACCTTTAAAGCCAGTAGTTCCCAAAGCACTGGGTCATTGGCAGCTCCTGTAGCACTGGGTGGTCATCTACAAACAGCAGTTGGACATACGGCACCAACTGTTTTTTCTTCACTTCGTTAAAAACAACAAAAAATAAATGCAATACACATAGTTGCTATTGCTGTGGCTAGAATTTGTTCTTGACACTAATGCTGGAAGATGAGGGCTCTGCAAGGGTGTTCACTTGGAGGTTCCTTGAAGGTTTGGTGTACAGCATCACACGCTGCAATTGACGCACAACCATCCAGAGAGGAGCTTTGAGACTCCCAGGTTGTGATATACTTCAGCAATTTAACAAATCTGTGAAAATCATCATGAGACAACGGAGAACTGTGACCTCCATAAACAGTGTCATTTTTATAAGGTCATAGAAGAGCTGTGGTGTAATATTTTACATCTTTCAATTGCAGATAATTAAATCTAGATACCAGAGTCTGGCCAAGATTACATGTTCTTGCCTCCACAATTACTAAGCTTGGGTGTGCACTTCTTATGACATTGCCAGCAACGTCTCTGAAAGTCCCTACCTCTTCCACTAACAATACAGTAGGACAAATGTCATAAAACCTAAGTGAACAGGTTTTGGTTTTCCAGTACCCTGAAGTTAAATAAATGCCTAAATGCAGTGTTATCTGAGAAGCAATAAAATTGTATCTTGGCACATGTAAAAGATTATCTGTTTTCTTTATGACTTGGATTTGGAAAGGTTTATTGTATTCATTAACCCTAACAATCTTAACTTTTTTTTTTAGCAGTCCTTTCATACTAAAAATGTAACATTTTTATGTTTTCGTAACAGAATTGCAGTACTCTGCCTTCAGCTTATCTTCTGTGGTTTCAGGAAACAATACCTTAAAAGACCTCAGAAAAAGCTTGTTTCCTGCAAGTGAAACTGCAGCTCAGACTGGATCCTAAGCCAAGGATTTTCACTGAAGCCCAAGGGAAGGTTATTTGCTAACTCTTGTTGAAATTCAGTGGGAGTTGGGTGCTGAGACACTAAGCATCATTGCCTTCAGCTAAACATGACACTTCCAAATCCACTGTGTACTGTCCCAACAAAAAAACCCTGCATCTGAGCTTTGACAAGCAATCACATTTTCTTCCATGTTACTCAATGAATACGGAATAGAATTAACATAACATGAGAGAAAAATCATGTTCTGCCTTTGATCTCGATTCCTATTAATGCTTGGAAGGCATTAGGAATTTTCTAGTATAAAACTATACTTACATGAGCAGGAATGCTGAAGTCAGAGTTATTCATGCAAGTAGGAACTGGAAATTTAGACCCACATACATTTTGCAGTAAAATTTTTTTTTTTTACAAAATATGGTGCTCAGGTAGACTATACACAGTTAGGAAAAAGGCAAACATTCCAATTAATATTAGGTATTAAATAATCAAATTATTTATTAATAGTGGCTAATGGGGTCGTATTAAAATTAGGAGCTTTTTTACAAAGCAAAATATAGAAACATTTTTTTAGAGAACATAAGTATCACTGATGTGATTTCACTCTAAATTCTGTTCTTTCTGCAACTCTTCATAGTGTTTCACTTACCAACATTCAGTAATGCACAGTACATTTCATGCACTAAATTTTCCTTTCAAGCTCAATGCACTAAGAAAGAGTAACTCCAAAAGAGACTAGAGCTTCTGGGTTTAAATTTAACACTATTTAAGGAAAGCAAACCTTTGCTAGAGGATATAACCGTTAACATTGTGATTTTTCAAGCCTAAGGTTTCTAATGGGGTTTGACTGTTCCAGAGATAACATTTTTTTTCCTAGGTAACATATTTCAAGTCATATTATGAGCAAACGTTACAAAATTTTAGTGTAATGTGAAATACTGTAATGTCAGATAGCATTATTTATCTGCTTAATATGACTAAACCCATTAATTGCTGGGAGCCATACTTCATCCCAGCAACAAGAAAATCCATTTTGTGCCTATCTTGTCAGTTATTGCCGATTTTCTTAATGAATTGTGATGTAGTAAAATTCTGTTGGGAAACGTGTTTATATATTTCCAACTGCAGGTTCTGTATGGTAACTCTTATTACATAGATCCTCCATTAAGTCAATGTTTTCATTATGCCTATGCCACAACATATCAAAGGTGCATTTTTCTTACTTGGATATCTGGAATAGCTGTTATTATTGCACATGCAGTTTTAATTATTAGAATTTATGAAATGAACTAAGTGGCTAATGTTCGTTGTCTTATATTTCCATTTAATGATTCAATCAGGTTAAATCTGTCTCCTATTCCAATCAAGGTACTGTACATAACTCCCTGAGGAATGAAGAATGCAGCCCATGCTCATCTAATTACACTTACACAAGTATCTTACAATAGTTGCGTAATGCTTTACTATTTGCAATGTGGAAGTTGATCTGGATCCCAGTGAAGTTAATGGCACTGCTCCTAGTCCTTATATAGAGGGACTAAGGCTTTGGCCACCCAAAGGCAAGCAGATGATAGGATGGTGGGACTGGAGGTTAGAAATAAGCTTATAACCATCAGATCTCGATCTTCCTACTACTTCTGAACACTAACTTTTAGTAATTTAGACTGATTCATACTCATGTAAGATAGTTTGGGCATAAGTCTAGTTCATGGAAGACAGCGTCTAATGTTTTACTGGTCTGTTTGAGTAAATTTAGCCACTTTCATCACTCCTAGACAACAAGTTACCATTAGCAAATGGGACTAGTTTTACAGGGTGGTGGAACGACAGAAAACATTTGAAGGCCAAAGATTTTGAAAAACCTGACTTGAATCATGGAATGGTCAGGGTTAAAGAGACCTCTGGAGATCCATCTAGTCCAACCCCCTGCTAAAGCAGTTGACTTGTAGTCAAATGCTTGGAAGCATCCACCACTAATAAGCTGTGCCCTTCCCTTTTCATCAGTCCAATTTAGTGTGTGCTATATCCCATTAATATGTCCAGCAAAGACCATATTAACCATATTTGCTATGGAAGGATTTGGGATTGTTTTCCACTGAAGTTTCAGTCACCAGACTGATGCCCCTCAAACTCAAGGGTTGTATAGATTATGCCAAACATGATGAATTTCAAAGCAACCTCAGAAAAAAAAGTTACCAGCTTTCCCATAGCATGAAATAGTGTACAAGGGACATACATGCATGTGTGACACAACAGGTAATTTCACACCTGCTTTCTGTCTCTCCACATGGTAAGGTAAAATATCTTCAACAGATGGGAGCATCTTTTCACTATGCCAGTGACATGAATACAATTATGTATATGCATTACTATTCCTATTGATAGTTAAGGGATACCCATCTTGAGTGCAAGTGTTGGCTCTGGTGAGGGCAACAGAGTTCTGGAGCTTAGTTTCATATACTGCATGTTTGTAATTTTCCCTGTGAAAGTATTTATTTCATAATCATAAAGTGTCCAAATATGACTTGGTTGGCTAGCATTTGAAGTTTTAGTATTTGCTTAAGTGTTTTGTAGTTGGCCTCACATTTGTGAGGCTGGCCACATTTGCAGTCTGAAACCACCGCATACCTGAAATTCCAGGACAGCTGTATGGAACAAGTCATGGTATGATACTGAATCTGAAGAGTAATTAAGGGTGACACATACATTAGAAATGACAATGTTTCATCATATCAACAAGAATTTAGATATGCCTGGAGACGCTTTCAGAGTTAAGTGGGAAATCTTTTCTTTATATGGGAATAGCCTGACAAATTTTAAGAAGAAAGTCCATTGGACCAATGGGGGTACAAAACCTTAATGAAAAGTTAGTATAGCTTTTGAAGATACACCTTAAAATCCTCAGCAAGGCTTCTTGGTGCTTTTGTGGGTTGGTGTCACAGAAACATGAGTTAATAATCCCATAGTGTATGCCACATTCTCAAACAGTTCTAGTACAGCACTGCCCAAGAAACTGCCATTGCTGAAGATGCTGCATTTGTGCCCAACAGATTGCTGAGGTTTAAGTGTAAAAATAAAGCTACTCAACAGGCTGCTCTAGCATGCGCTATCCCACCTAAGGCTGCTTCTGGGTTCTGAGGAAGTTGGATGGGTACATGATAATGAACGCTGTGTTGGTCATGATGAATCCCACCACAACAATTTAAGTTAACAAGTTGGTATCAAGGCCACAGTACCTAAGAAGAAAAAAAATATCATTTTAATTGTCAATTGCTGAACTTCCAAGAGCATGATGTTCTCAGGACTTCTCGTCTGTTTGGATAAAAGCCAGTGAATGTAATTTTTTAGGAAGGCAATAATCATAATAAAAAAGGATGAGGGCTTTTAACATTAGATCAACTGTAAGATAACACAGACATACCACAGATAGCATTGACTAAATTGACAGGTTAGACATATCTCCCCCTAGACTACTCCCAGTGCACCCCCATCATCAGCTAAATTCAGCTAAACAAGTTCTGCTGTCGTTGCTTTCACTGCATCGCACAGGACTTTGGTTGCTGGGGCACAGAAAAAAAAAGGAATGCTAGTCAAGAATGCATCAAATGAAGAAGTGCAAAACAATTCAGATAACTAAAACTTCTTAAAACCTTTAGTTGGTAACATTTAGATGAAACATTTTGAAATCATATGGAGGATTTTTTTAAAAAAGGTGAATTCACAAGCAAATTCCACAGGCAGCAGAAATGAAGGGAAGAGAGTAGCTGGAGAGGTATCCTAGAATTTAACAAAACCAAAAGCTTCTCTTCTCCGTTCCTGCTCTTCATTTAGAAGAATTTGCATCAATACCTTTGCCTAAGGCACCCTATTCTTTCTTTGCCCTCAGTTTTTAAATTCAGTTAATAGTCCAGACGTGACATTTCTGGGAACTGCCAAAACTTCCTGAGTCACTGATAACTTTGAAATGCTCTGTGCCAGAGAAAGGAAGGTTTCACAACTATTACATCTGCTCCAAACTGGATACAGCAAAGTATTGTTAAAGAAATGAAATTCAGAAGGCTAAAAAGACTATTATTCCGTTATTCCCATCTATATTCATAGACACAAACATGTCTAAACTGGAACAGACAAATTTAGGGTTATACTGAGTTGGAATATTTAATTTACTACAAAAGCGTTTAAAAGTGAACTCTATACATTAAAAGTATTTGTATACTTCTTGTAGGCTACAGAACACTTTTCCTAGAGACAATAAATGCAGTAATTTATACTTGAGTTTAATCAAAATTAGCAAGTGTTTTCTGCACGGGTCTTTCTTCAGTGTAGTTGCATGACCATTAAAATTCTAAGATACCTTCTTGAGCTAGCAATGATTTTTTAAATTTATTTATTTCTTAAAATTTAATTTTATCCCAAGGCTGCCTGCTCAGTTTGTTGATAAAAATATCTCTGTTATATCAGCTCTGCAATTGCTGCATGTGCTGGGTGCAAAGTTTGGAAACTTTCAGTCATCACAAAAAGGTTATGAAAGTATTTCAGTGTAAAAAGGACCTTTCACAAGCCTTGCTATCAACTACCATTAGATTTAAACAACAGTTATGTAGACATATGAATGGATATAATAATTTACTTTCTCTCTTTTTGCAAGGAAGTCAACTTTTCACATTTGCTATCCCAAAGCCAGTAAAAAGGAGGATTGCATACAAGATGTTAAGATGGATCCTCTGGGATAAGGAATTTGGGCATAAGGTAGGTTTTCCCCTAAAGTGAACTGTATTTACGGTGCAGCTTTGCAGTGTATTCTGAGAGGTTTCTAAGCACATAACTGGTGTAAATAAACAGTAGCTTAATAGTGGGAACCTAGGAACTTAGATTCCAAAATGCAGTCAATAAAGACAAGTAGGGCCCCCTCAACTATGGCTTCAGACGGTATAATTATGGGTGCATAAAGCAGACAATGCTAATATCCTCCCTTTAGGTTTCTGCGTCCCTTCACAACATACACAAACACAATTGAAATAAAAGAGGCAAGAACAAGAGCAATGAGAAACAACATGATGAAATACCGCCTTTTGTATCTACTTTATTCAACTGGAAACAAAACATTTTAAAAGGTAATAATGCTCTAAAAGCTATTTAACTCACCAGCCAAATCAAACTGACCAAAATCTAATTTACTTCTTGTCTTGTTTAGCAGATGCTTAAAAGATCAATATAGTTGTCTCTGTAGATCGGCATGAAATATTAACCAGTCTGAGTGTTCTGAAGCTTTTTACAACATATTCAGCCTCATTAAACATTAAGCAGCCTTGAAATATAAATATAAAATAACAATCAGCTTCCTATCCTTCAGACACAGAACAAAGGTAGCTCAAATGTGGGAAGCAGGAGGAAAAAAATATTAAATGAACTGGGAATTCACAGATAAGTTAACTTGGGAAAGCTGTCAGTATAAATTGACATCAGATACACTTTACTGTAAGGAAAGATAATATTTCAATATCAGAAAAATATCTGCCAAGGAACAAAACAGTAATGTGACATTTATAGCATGAGAAATTCATAAAAATATGCCTCTGACCACAAATATACTCATCTTAGGCCCAGTTTTCATTTATACTACAGCTCCTTTCACCCCACATATTTGCTGTAGGACCCACTCCATGGGTTCAGTATAGAATGAAGCTCTTCTCTTTTCTCTGTTCTTCATTACTGTCTGGTATGTTAAAAATATCTGGGCAATACAGCAGAAAAGAGTTTCGGGTTCACTAAAGGGAAATGTCAGCTTTACAAATCACTGAAAGTAACCGGACATAAACTGTCAAAATAAGTCAGTGAAACAGTGTGGTTGTTGTCAGTACGTAACTCAAGCCTGCAATCCGAGATGTGGCTAAAGGTTATAGACAATATAGCAAGGCGGTTCTACTGTGATGTACAGATCAACTAATTTAGCAAAAAATGCTGCTTAATTTTAATATATGCAGTACATTTAGTACCTTTTTCTGCCATTTGTCTGATTGCTTTATTATTACTGCATACTGATAGTGAAGAAAATTCAGGCTCACACAGTATTGCCTTCACCACTGCGGAGTCTGTCAGGGTTTACAGAGAAGCTTTTTATGTAGCTTTCTTATTGCTAATTCTTGTCTCATATCGATATCAGACCAGACGTACCAGGGGTAGAATTTATTACAGCCACTTTCTCTCAATTTGGCAAGATGGTAACAGCAAGTAGTGAATCTGAGTAGGATTCATTACCCTGCAGAGATACTAGATTTTGTAAACAGTATACTGAGCTATCAAGTTAGAACTATCAAATTCTCTTATACAACATGATGGCAGGAATGCCATCAATCAGTCATTGCAAAATAAGGAGTTGAGAATGAAACAAAAAAAACCCTAATTCAGTGCACCTGGAGGGGAACAACAAATTTTAAATAGGTATTTTTAAATTTTTATGGCTTAAGAAAGATATCAGTGGGCTCACATAAAGAATAAGCGTATCAGACACATTAAGAAATGATACTCAAATAGCATTTGACATTGGGCTATTTTTGCTGCATTCTCAGAATAGAACTGAAAAGAGACTTTTGCGTTCCATTGCATTACACCATGTTTTATACTTTCTTTACGTGTATGCGATGCTGTTAACAATCATTGATTAGAACAGCATCAAATCAAATGTTTTACACTGATTTGCATGCCAAATTTTCAGATGTGCTTTGTTGACAGGGTTACACCATCTGCAAAGATATACTTTAAAATTAAATTTAAAAATACATATAATGGGAAAAGATTATACCCATTGTGAGCAAAGCCATAGCCTAACTACAACACAGGCTCAGAGAGGGCAAGTGAAGCCTTAGATTTCCTGTACCCTCTTCAGGTCTGCACCATCCCACCTTGCTCCTGGTAAAACTCAGTACAATCTCAGACGAAAACACCCAGCCCTGCATTACCAGAACTATACTCGTCCCTTCCCTGTTACAGCTTTTTTTTTTTTTTTTTGACACATGGGTGATTCACAGTGATGCCTCCTCAGTTCCACTCAGCAGAGACAGTTATGCAAAGAGTTGCTCACATTTCTTACAACCACAAAGGAGCAAAATGAAGCCATAACAAGGCATGTGGATGAGGGTGCGTGACGCAGACAGGAATACACAAAATGCATGTAATAATTTAAGGAGCACTGTGTGGTGCCTTGTTTGCTTCTTTAATCTAAAGGTTTTTCCTAAATTGCAGGTCCTGCAGGTTGTTTTGGAAGAAAGGTAATTTGAAGTAGTGTCAAACATTTCTTTGATACTATGGTATGACACAGAGGAATCGAGCAAGACAGTTTTCTTGCTGAGATTGCTACAGCTCTTTTGTCCAAAACCCCTCTTCTCTCAAGGGTATGCTCATTCATGTGTCATCCTTGTATCTCACTGAGCTTATGATGTATAGGAAACAAGACAAACACTGGAGTTAGGAAGGTCACCTAAGTGCTATGAAATTGGCATTGAGGCTTAGGGTAGAACAAGTAGGCACAAAGATGGGGGTATATAGGCAGTAGGAATACTACAAAGGGAGAAGAATTTTACTTATGCAACAGCTCACCAATCAAACCTGGAAAACTAGCCTTTGCACAGGTGAAATGTTTCACTTTTTGTGCTCTGCTCCCCTTGAAAATTTGAGATTAAAAACACTAGTGACAAATCTACTGTAAATATCTACTCAGGCAAGGGGTAACAGTTTAATCATGTTGTACTCACGCTTCTCTTAGACATCCATCCAAACCCAGTTTCTAGAATGCAGTCTTTGAAGTCTTACAGGTTCTTTTTTCACAAGACTTCTCCTGTCCATCTACTCAACTAAACCTTTTAAATAGACAATCTCTTACTACTACGTTATCTTTTTCCTGACAACATGCTTGCCCCTGCACGTGCTCAGCTCGAAGCACTACTGCAAAGCAAAGCTGACACTCCGCACCCTCCAGTCCACCAAACTCCAAGTGACATATCTTCACCCACCACTAGTTTTATTCCCAGTCTTTATCCACTACTCAAACAGTTAATTTTTTAAAGGGCAAATAGAAGCCAAAACCTGTGTGTACACTTCCATGATGTTCCTCATATTTGAGAGGGTTTTCTAAATTTCTAGTTAGCTCACAATTCCCTCCCCAAAGCTCTTCCCAACCGTGTCTTCTAAAAATATAACTGCCAACCAACACATTATTATTTTTTCCCTATCAGCAAGACAAAACAGAGGAAGAAAGAAAGTCTGTAATAGAACAATTGACATTTCAGAGTAGGGAGGAAGGAACTTCTCAGGACTTCCACCAGTCCCACCCTGGGTGTCAAACACAGCCTGCGTGCGTTGCTCTGTTTGCCTCCATGCACATGCTCTCCCTTTTCTTGTGCTTTAAATTCTTTGGCAATATCTTTTGGTTCAGCACTGGTACTGGGTTTAGGACAGTGAAATTTTATCTCATGACTTGGATTCCTAAGAGTTACAGTAATACAAGTAATAAAACAACCACAGTTTTAACTTTGAGTATTCATACCTTAAGACCACCAAACCATGAAGAAATAGCATACAATCACACAGAATGGAATAGCACACTGCAAATACATCAACCTTCAGCAAGTATTAATTGGTACAGCTTCAAAAAATGTCTTTTATCTCTCTCTTTCAATGTAACTACGCTCATTTCCATCCACAGGCACTGTTAAAATAAATTTGGCGGTAAACAATCCTCCTAGATAAAAAGGAACACTGAGTAAAACGTTCCTGTACAATTTTTTGCTGCTGTAGAAGACATGTACATGCAGCAGCACATGAGAGACAGCTGAGGAAGAAAATTCTTCAGCTATTTGGATTAAGCCAGAATAAAAATGTTAAAATATATGCAAATTGCTTTCACTGAGGCCTATAAAAATAGACTGAAGCACTACTACTCCGATGAAGACAGGCTAAGAGAGTTGGGTTGTTCAGCCTGGAGAAGAGAAGGCTCCAGGGAGACCTTACAGCATCTTCCAGTACCTAAAGGGGCCTACAGGAAAGCTGGAGAGGGGCTTTTTACAAGAACATGTAGTGATAGACCAAGGGGGAATGGCTTTAAGCTGAGAGATGGTAGATTTAGATTAGATACAGAAAGAAGAAATTCTTCCCTGTGAGGGGTGAGGCGCTGGCACAGGCTGTCCCATCCCTGGCAGTGCTCAAGGCCAGGCTGGACGGGGCTGGGAGCAACCTGGGCTGGTGGAAGGTGTCCCTGCCCCTGGCAGCACAGGGTTGGAACAAGATGATCTTTAAGGTCCCTTCCAACCCAAACCATTCCATGATTCTGTGATATCCTGGTACTGCTGTAGCTTTCCATTGTCTCTAGAAGAATTGAAAATCTATTTAAGTTCAAGAGAAGGACAGGTACATGCATATCAGAGGGCAGTGATAATGCCATCAAAATGTGTCAATAGGAATATGTGCTGGTTTTAGCTTGGACAGAGATAATTTTTTCCGTAGTAGCTTGTATGGGACTATGCTTTGGATTTGTGCTGAAAACAGCATTGATAATACAGAGATGTTTTCATTACTGCTGAGCAGTGCTCACAGCGCCGAGGGCTTTCCTGCTCCTCAGCCGCCAGCCAGCAGGCTGGGGGGCACCAGGGGCTGGCAGGGGACACAGCCGGGACAGCCAAGCCCCATGGACCAAAGGGACATCCCATCCCATGCGGCGTCACGCTCAGCATGGAAAGCTGGGGGAGAAGAAGGACGGGGGGACGTTGGGAGTGATGGCGTTTGTCCTCCCAAGTCACCGCTACACGTGATGGAGCCCTGCTGTCCTGGGGGTGGCTGGGCACCTGCCTGCCCCTGGGGAGGGGGGAAGGGGGGAAGGGATTCCTCACTTTGCATTCCTTGCATGCACGGCTTTTGCTTTACCTCTTAAATTGTCTTTATCTCAACCCACGGGTTTTCTTATTTTTACTCTTCCACTTGTCTCCCCTATCCCGCTGGGGGCAGAAAGTGAGCGAACAGCTGTGTGGGGCTAAGTTGCCACCTGAGGTTAAACCACTAGAGAATATGAGAGCTCTTTTGGAACATTCTACTAGAAATTTATGACGTACTCAAAAGCCTTTGAAACCCTACTTACTATAGGTCACTGAAAAAAATGAGTTTCTGGAGCAGAATTAAATAGAATTAAAGGTTTTTTTCTTTAGGAGTTAAATGACTATTATTATTCACATATAACTGGATACAAGCACACACAGAACATAGAAGAACTACCAGCAGCAAAGTCACTTGATGACTTATTATCTTAAAATGTCTGATATTCTTCAGTAAGTTTATTTTCAGAAGGCATCGTGCTAGATTTGCAAACAGGCTGAAAAAACTAATTAGAACTAACTATTGTTGAGAAAAGTTAATGTGGAATGGAAGGCATTTAAACAACTGTAACAGTTTAAAATGTAAGTTCATTCCAGTAAATCAGTGTCAAAATGACAAGAGAAGCCAATGTGGCTCAAGACAGATATATGGAACAACATCTAAGATAAACAAAAAAGCTTTTGAACCCATCCATAGAATATCAGAAGTGAAAGATCTGATTAAGTATTAAAAGAAAAAGGCTAAACCAAATGAAACAAAACAAAAAGTAAATCATAGAGCTCAAAATATCCCAGTATGAGACAGGTTTTTCCTGGTTTCATTCTTTTAACTTTTTTTCTTTTTTAATCAGGACAAACCCAAAGAATTAAGAATTCACTTTCAAGAGTAAAAGTGAAAAAGATCAAACTAACACACAATGACTTCCTGGGATATTTAAAGGATTAATTTGCAGTTACTCTAAGATACAACTGTATCTGGTGCAACATACCTGAATAAGGGGGTTTTAGCACACGCTGTCCTTCCCTATCTCAGCCCAAATGTTCGCAGCAGGTTACCTCTGGCTGATGTGCCGGCAGACCACAGGGACCATGCCAGCCCTTCACAATGGCTGCTTTGCAGCAGGTTACTGCGGCAAAGTGTCTTTCACAGACCTGTCTGGCTCCTTATCCTGTCAAAATGATAAAAAGGGTACAGGTGAAATTTTTCATGGTAACTGAGC
Source organism: Falco naumanni (assembly GCF_017639655.2). Taxonomy (NCBI): domain Eukaryota; kingdom Metazoa; phylum Chordata; class Aves; order Falconiformes; family Falconidae; genus Falco; species Falco naumanni. Next base: position 12,161,916 of record NC_054063.1, on the reverse strand, counting down.
TCTACTGAATTAAAAGGCCTATGACAGCTTTTTTTTTTTCTTTTTTTTTTTTTTTTTTTTTGCATGATTTGTTTAAATCAAAGTAAACTTTTAAAAGAAACAATTTAAAATGACCAGCACCCTGGGTGTCCTATAGATCTTCCTTAATCTTTCCTGCAAGGCTTCCCATAACTTTGACTTTACATGTAAACCAAAGCTATGTCCTAAAAGATTTCACTGCTGTTTTAATCTGAGCTTTCTATCTTTGATTAGACAAATAGCAAGCGCTATATTAACATATCTTGATATAACCAGTCAAAAGAATTCACTGCTTGATCCACTGGTAGTGTGACCTACGCCAGCTTTTTCCTGGTACAATGTATTTTCCCCCTCAGCTCAGTGGCAGCAGCAACTGCTCTTTCACATTTGACCTCCTACCTGAACAACCCATGCAAGGGAGTAAGGGAGTGACTTATGCCCTTAGTCTCTTACAAAAGGATGCACAGCTACTTATAACTGAACCCTGAGGAAGCCTACAGACTAGACATCAGATATCCAAGAGAGAACAGAAACTAAGAGAAGTCTTCACTGACACTTTAAAAGTTCATGTAGTTCGAGAGAGATCCCTGAAGGCAAGAGACCATCATAACGCCATTAGTTAAGGGAAAGCCTAGGGAAACTGAAAACATGTGTAGGGAAAGCTTAAAAATCATTTTAGAAAACCAAGCAAGGGAAACGCTTTAAACAAGCACACTAGTGGTTCAATTAAGGGTTTTAGAGATGCCTATAGGAGAAAATCTCCAAGGATATTGCCACTAGGATACACAAAGGGAGGCAATGGGAATTTGATGTGGAGATGTCCAGAATCATTTCCCCAGATTTCATATTGGAAGTTAAATGCATTAAAAAAAACTTAGAACAGCAAATGTATTCCAGATATGTGTACAAAGTGCATTCAATAAACTATTTAATCACATATTAGTGCAAACAGTGGTTTAGGCTAATAATTTTACTAACAGAAACAGCACTGAAATGCAAGGAAAAGGAAGCCTTGATAAACAAAGTGGGTGGCAGGGAGAAGAGATCATTTACTTTTCAGTAAAATAATTTGGACTTCTGTTAAAGAGAAGATGCAAGTCCTCTTAGGAAGAAATCTAGTTGATCTGTCAAAGAATCCAGAATGAAGGCAAAAAGGTAGAGAAAAAAATCATGAAGAAAGCTGCTTTAAATTGTTAATCAAGAATTATACTTGGACTGACCAAGCGCTTTCCAAGACAAAGAATACAACTCAGTGTAAATAATACAACTTAATTAGTACATTTTTTCATAAAAAGAATTTTTTAGCAAGGATGGCAGGTTTGTTTTCCTTTTTCTTGGGGGGGTGGGGCGTGATGTTGGAATTTAACAATAAACCAGGGTACAGAATGAAAAAGATGAGCAAGCTTATTAATTTAGCCCTTTATTTTCCGTAACAGGGTTACATTTCTCCTAGAAGCTCAAACTGTACACAGGTATCTTCCATCCACTGATTAGCGTGCATTTTGCAGCCCCCAGTCTGAGCCCCATGCTTAAGCGCTGACTTATTCAACAGAGAAATCTTAAAGCTTCCTTCTCCATCACCACTGTGCCACATACTCCCACATCCATTCTCCGTGATCATAGCTGTATGGCCTTCATTTAAAATTAGGTCTGTATTTGCTATTGCCTTGTTCACAGGGAACGGGAGGTTTTTACTGTAAATACAAGCCCGTAGCTCTAGTTGCAGGCTCATGCTTTTAGCTTGGAGGAAGCCAGTTTGATTTCCCATGTGTTGAACAAGTATTAGAGGTCACATAAAGAAAGAATATATGGCTCTATAGGAGCATAAAACCTGGGGAGGAAAGAGACAGAATAAACAACAGCTAACACTACCATAAAGAGTAAATCAAAGCAAGCCGTTTAACGTGATTTAAAAATACTGACTGCAAAAACTAACTTTACCCAATGTCAACCAAATGGAAATAAATATTTAAAGGTGTACTACTCAGCTGTTTTCTCAAACTGGTAAACCCAAGCAGCCTTTTCACAAAGGTTGGCTTCTGAATAAGATGACAAGCACATTCCAAAACAGCTAAAAATTCAGTATGATTGAGCATAGTTCAACTGATTCACAACTGTAGCAAAACAATATAATGCACAATCCTCACAGCTCTTCTCCTCTGCCTCTTCGTTTGGGAGTCATGCTCATGAACGGAGCCCATCAGCCTGGCTGGTGTTGGCAGAGGTAGGAGGGATGAGGAACAGCAGAGGATGGTACTCTGCGTATTCCCTTAGCTGGGCTGGTTATCCTGCATTCTCCTTGGTCTTTGGCAGTGGCTACATCCTGCAAAATAATGGCCTCAACAGCTTCTTAGGCCACTCGCTGTTATAATCTGTATAATAAGTATTAGTTTAGCTTTTCGTATGCAAAGTTAATCCCCTAATAACATTTCAAATTACTGAACGGTGTTTGGAAAAAATCATAGCTACCATTCAGAAACCTGCGCTGCAATCACCTACACAAGACATACAGCATTCTGTAATTAGCGCACACCTTTCAGACTTGGCTAATTACCTCGTATGAATTAAAATTGTCCTGTCCCCGCCCCCCCCCACTAGCCACTATACTTGAGAGAAAAAAGAAAAAAAAAAAGAAGTAAAGATAAACCCTATACTTCTATGGCAGCTGAAAAATCAGTAAGATAGTATCACTGATTTGGTTATTTCCAGAGGAACATCAGGTTATTCAACCCAGGTGAATTTAATGATTCTGGACAGGTTGTGCAATGAATTTCCCTATAAATCACTTATAATTGCAAACATAACAATTAAAAATCAGTCTGAAGAGAGAGATAACAGTATTAATGATGGAAAGCAGTAATCTACAGATAGTGGTACTGCCATTTTAATCGAGGCCATTCTGATGAGACGCCTCTGAGCCTCATGGGGACAGCACTAGGATGAAGAGGTTAGAGTGTCTAATATGCAAGAGTTTCTTAATGACTACATGTGATTAACACACACATTTCCCATATACTGACAAAATGATGTTCTTTTACATTTCTCAGAATGACCAAGCTCAACTTTCCACACCTCCTCCCTAGTACCTGTTATGGGCTGGCTATTACCCCCATGCTGAGCCATAGATTAGGAGATTTGCTTGTGTTAGTATCCCAACTCAGCACTTTGAATACCGCAGAGCATTTCAGGTTCCAAACTCCCTGGGTAGGGTCCACCTTTTTTATATCCCTGAATGCCGATTAGCTCAACGATGCCACGACTTACTCATAAAAGCAGTTGGAACCACCTGGATGAGGGGGAAACTTATGCCTCAGCTTGATGGCAGTGCTGAAGTCTCCAGTTCAGTCAATGGAGAGAGTGCCCTGTCCTGTGACACAGGCTGACAGCCCACTGTGTCTGCCTGCCCTTCCCATTCCTTTGAGCACAAAGGCCTATCTCATTTGCAAGTGTTAAAACACAAGAGCTGGCACAACACCTCCAGCCCTGCCCTGGGGCTCCACAGTTCTCCTGGAACTTGTCAGTGCACAACCCACGCAGGGCGAGTATGACAAACAGCAAAAGGGCAACTGACCCCAGACCAGTCACAAGGGCACTTCTATTACTTAGAACAGCAACCAAAAAATACAGCTTTTTTAATTCAGAGTAGAAAAAGCCGGGTGAGTGTGTGTTTCTCCTCCCCTTACCTGCCAAGAGCCTGCAGCAAAGGGCTACACATGCAGCAGGAGTGCACATGTCCTCTGCCCTGGTGTAAACATGTTTCATCACTTTCTAAAAGGAAACCTAGTCTTATTCATGGATCTCAGCTAATGAAGAAATCCTGCACTTTTGAAAATAAATGCATTTTAATCTATCACCTCTTTGGAGTTTTTGGAAGGTTTGGTTACCTTCTATTTTAGACCAAAGCTTTTAGGAACATAAGCTGTGTCACAAGGAAAAATCAAAAGCCATAGTACAGACTTTCAGAATTAGAGATAACTAATTTAAAACTAGAAGCCAAACTCAACTACTTTGTCCTGTATGAAGTTTGGAGCCAAGATTAAAACCAGGGGTTTTCTGGTCATAATTTAGATAAGATTGAACTTTTCTGACATTACCCATTTTTATCAGATTTTGGCTCCAGATGAAAGAAACCTTGCAGGTACAATCATACAGCCAAATGACTAACTGCCACCCTTTGTGCCTGTTAATTATTTCTGGCCACAGCATTCTGTGCATAATGGAGCATGGACAACATATGATGGCTTTCCTTCCCCTTGCCCCCCCCCCCCCCCCCCCTTTTTATTTTTTTTTTAATTTGGCTTCTAGGTCAACATTTTGAGAAGTCAACGCTTTGCTGAAAGTCAAGGGATAATCAGCCTGGAACACCTTGGCTTGTTTTGTATAGGTAATCTGTATTTGCAGCTCCCAATGACGTTTACCTAGAAATGTGAGAGTAACCACAATTATAAAATCAGGGCCAAACTGCTTCAAAATTAATCACTTCAAAACCCCAGAAACTATTAAACAAATATGGACATGATGCTGGGGGTGGGGAAGTTGGGGAAAGGGGTTTCTTCACTGGGAAAAATCACAAACTCCTTGTCCCAAGCCATTGTATTTTATTTTATTTTTACCTTCTTCCTACTTGTCATGGGACAGAGGTATCAAAAACCTTCTATGGTACCACATCAATATAAAATCATTGTGCTTTTTTTCTTGTGTGATAGTGTAGTCACGTTAGCACATTTCATTGCAAGTTAGTAAAAATGAACGTTAATATGACCTGATACTAATCCACCATGACAGAAAATTCCTAATACGATAAAACTTTCATATCAGATCAGTAGAAAAAAGTCAGTTCCTGCCTGTTCCAGGTCACTTTCAATGTTGCCTTTGAGCATAAAGTAATGGCAAGCATTTGTCTGTCTGCAAAAAAGGGTCCCTTGCACTGTTCAATGGCAAAATAAAAATTATATTCAAATGTGCCTTTCTTTCCTCTATATGTGATTTAGCGCATTGCTGGAGAGTCCTCAAATACATTGTATCAATTAGACTTCATTTCTAAGCTTTAACTCTGGCTTACTCAGAGTACTGCTTTGTAATGAAGAGCAATCTCTTTCAAAATGTTTTCTTCATATTAAAATATATAAAATATTTAAAATATTAAAACAACTGCAGAAATAAATATTTAGTCCAGCATGATTCCTCGCCTCATTTTCATCACCAGCCTTTGAAAGGAAACAGTCAAGCATGGGCAGCACGTGAGTCCTTCGAAGCAAATGCAAGGTAGACAAATCCTGCAAGAGCTCAGTAGAGGTCAGGATGAAGCAGAACCACTCATAGCTTCCTCCAGAGCAACATGCAGCCAACTTTCAACAGGGCAGCTCAGGGAGGCTTTGTAGGCCAACAACCACACCAGTCATACCAGCTAGTTCGAACATTACCATCAGTTCTTCAAGTTGTCTGTATTACACCAGCACTGACAAAAGTTGAAAGTCTGATTCCACAAATCTGCCATCTGTGGGATACCTTTGCCTGCTGAACCAGGATTTAATAAGCAATCACCCTTTCTGTAAAATCAAATTGGTAAATCTAAACTAAATAAGATGATCAGATATCATCTAAGTAAGATATCACATAGAAATAAGGAAGTGCTTCTCAGGACTTGGACATTTCCCAGAAATTGATAAAAGATTTGGAAGAGACACCACCAGCTTACTACAAAGCTTTGCAAAATCTCTGGTCAAGCTGAGTCTAAACAATAATTAAATCCATTTCCTTTGTCCCTGGTGACTCAAGCGTCAAGTAAAGGAGCTCTATTTAAATTTAGATCTTAATACCAATTTCCAACAAACTAACACCTGGTTTTCTTAGTTGCTTTTTCCCTGCATTTTCATTACCCTGGACTGTACTGTAAGAACAATGCTACGATCAGGTAGTCCTGAGTTGCAAATGCTGAGCTTCCTTACATAGGCTGTGTAATTCACAAGTTAGCGTTAAAGAGAATTTAATTTTTCTACTACAAAGATTTAATTTTATCAGTAGTAATACATCCAAAAAACAACAAAAAAAGAAGCTACTGATTTTCCTTTTCCTATAGAAAAAGAGAGGAACCAATGGGTCAATTCAATCTGCTGTGGAACAGTACCAAAGACAATTCACGCAACGGATCAGCTCAGTCTAAAGAACATCCTGCAGGTCAAACAGTGTAATACTTACTTCAGTTTGTTTCTTTAACTCTCATTATTGGATACACTTCTGTATTGAAGATGCTAACAAAGCACCAAAACTTTTAATTAACTTCACTGATGTACCTTAAGAGGAAAAAGAAAAGAAAGGAAAAAAAAAAAGGTGGTTCTGGTAAGGAGCAGTCAGGTTACTACAACCAAAAAGAGTAATTTTTAGTTATATTATTGCCTGTGAAACATTACAAGTGCAAAATGTAATTACCTTAATGCTATTTTTGATATCATATCAGCAAATTACACTGAATCCCTACTGTGACACTTATATCAGGGTAAGAATTATCCTGTTGTGAGTGTCGATCCCAGGGGAAAATGAGGTAGCATAAATGGTTGTGATTCTTGAGCAATTAGCTGCTCCAAGGCTGCAGATACTCTTATTTAAAATATACTTATGGAATGTTTAACCTGTAAACATCTTGAACATTTACCTCCTATTTGTTTTTTTTCAGTAATTAAGCCTCCAGGGGATCATCGTATGTAACAAGCATTTCTTCCTTATTTTGCCACCCATTTTTCTTTTTAATCATGAGAAAATCTCTTTCTGCTATTAAGATACACACTGTGAAATTTTGAATTGTTTGTAATAACTATGTCTTTCCATTAGTACTAATACCCTAATGCCACAGGACAACCATGTAATGTGCTGAAGGATTATATAACTTCACGTCGAGCAAAAAGAAATTACAAGTTTCAATCACCTTTGGGCGTTAGTTTTTTGGTTTTCAAAGTTCTTTAAGAATTATTGAGGAAAGAGAGAAATATTGATGGTTACAATTAATTTATGATCTTAAGCATTTACTCTAGAGTCAAAACCATTGGCCCAAAAGAGCCAAAAGTACAAACAACTGGATAAGGCAAAAGCTACATTAACACATTATGATAAAAAGGCATGGGATATCAGGCAGTAGGACATCAAATCTATACACAGCTCTTCAAGGAAATTTTATATACACAGCAAGAGGAAAGGTATATGATATTAGTGCAACGGTACCATTTCAACATCAAATTATTCAACAGTAACTATATCCCTACTTCAAATGTAGAAGTTTATAACCTTATATGCTGCAATCAAAACTCTGGATGAAAGCAGACCTTGTGTTTTTCCATTAGTCTATACAGGTAAAAGCCAGCCAGCCCTATAACTGAAAGTAAAGCCTATATAAATATAAAGCTTAAAATTAAAGAAACGTGCACTTTCAAAACCATTTTCACCTTTAAGCACAAATGGAGGAAGATTAACACATTCTGAAAAGAATCCAGAAGTATCTCTTCTAGGCATAAACAATAACATCTTGTAATATTAATTTATAGACAAAATACAACTTCATAAAAACATCAGCTTATAATTACTTTAGAAAAAAACATAAATGAATTATTTCTCCTTGTAAAAAGAATCAGTTTCATGACATATAAAACATCAGTTCAACATCTCCAAATTTCTGCTATAGTATAATTCTGCTAAAAGACATTTTTTTAAACTAAACTAAATTACAATTATTACCACACTTCCATCATTTTAATGCACCACTGAAGCAAACTGAAAGTATATGCTTTGGTAAACATGGAAATTATCGATTTGTTAAATGCTTTATTCGACACATACAGGACTCACAATGTTATCCATACACATGTGAAATTATTCCACCATCTTTCTTTTACCATGATTTCCTTCCTTGACTCACAGTTACCATACCACTAAGCATTTCTCTTGCCTAATAACTGCTGGTTTTTCTTCTACAATTAACTCTTCAGCAGATGTTATGTTATGTTCTGCCTGAAAAGAGCAACAAAAGGGTTTTCTTTATGGTAGTTACCAAAGGGCCTTGAAATACACTGGCAAATGCAATAAGCTCTGTTCCAGCTGTTGGGAACTTTAAATCCAGTTTTGGGCTGTTGTTACTAACTGCGTATGTGTCACCACAGCTGCTACAGAGCTCTGTGCTCCTTGTGTGAAACACGCTATAGAAGCACAAAGCTGCTTTAAACCATGTTGGTGAACACTGAGCATACACACTAAACTTACTTTTTCTCCAGGCAGGACAAGGGTGCTGTTAAAAGCACAAAATATTTGAAAACAGCAAAAATACAAAATGATGTACAATTGTGACATCTGTTGAAACATTTCTGCTTTCATTCTTACACTTGTTAACTGCATCACACTCTCATGGGTCTATATAATACAATAAGAAGTTATGAAGCATAACAGATTTTTCTCAATACCAAGACGACCATGAAATCAGGTACCTTTCACTGCGCTACATTTTTCCACTAAGTATATAAAAGAGTTCATATTAATTCCTTCGTATGAATTCTGACATCACTTGAAATAAAATATAGGTTCAAATTCTCATGTAGTGATCAGTGGAGTTAACTTAGCCTACACTGGCAGAGAAAAAGAATGATTAAGTGAAAAATGACTCATTGTAATGCAATCCTTTGAAACAGTGCATGCCTGCAAATATCAATAATGCTGCCAATTACCTTTAACGTAGCAAGAGTTGTGCAAGGCCATGTTTGACATTCACTTGAGAAGAACGGATAATAACAAGTATGGAGAACTATACAAACATCAGCAATATATTAATAAAACATATGGAAAACTATCACAAATACACATAATATATGTACATCTACCTTGCAGTTTAAATTACCTGAAAATATCTGTGATGAAGACACATAACTTTCTTAAATTAGAAAGAAAACAGACACATCTCACATGCATTTTCTGTATCTCTCAGACCACTGACAATTCCTCCTTCACGTGGAACAATGGACAATCAAGAAATACATACCAGTGTGCCCTTCCCGGTCACTAAGACGATGTTCCTCACACTTAATCTGCATTAATAAGATCTGGGACAGTGAGATTCACAGTTCTGAAAATAAATTCACTAAACACCCATTAAATTAAAATATTATTGTTGCAGAAACCTATATAAAAAAAGGATTAGGATGCAGCAACAAACAGCTGGATTTTAGCTGTCAAGATTTTAGAGGGCAATGTCTTTATTTCCTCATAATTAGTTCTAAGTGCTACATAGAGAGGAGATTTTTTGGAGAGAATATAGCTGGTCTTTCTCTTTCTGCTTGTTATTTCCTTTCTGTGTATCATCCCATTATCTTCTATTATGCTGTTCTGCTATAAAACCTCTATTTTTAGATAAGACTGAAATTAAAAGGGGGAGAGTGCATTTCATATGAATTGTCCATTAAACAATCATCGATATAAATGTAACAACAGCAGTAGAGGGAAACAATGTCAACACCAGGAGAACTGGTCCCATCTTTAACGTTTATTGTGAAATAGGATACAGTTTAAAAAAATAAGGACAAACATTCCTTTGGTACTTAAATCTTTCATTCTCATTTTCTTACCCCTGAAAATGATGCAGGCACTATTACTTACATAAAATTTTGATGCAGTCACTCCCCTAGATCTGCCAAACTTGCTGCCTCAGAGTTTCTCTTCATAGAAAGCATTATAATCAAATAGAGGCTTTTAAATGCTTTTCCCTTTTGGGAGCCACATCTGAAATCCAATCGTAAATACTATAAAGATTTTCTGTAGTTAGTTGTAATGAACCTCACATGCTAGGGGGGCATTAAAATTAAAAAGGGACAAATCTTGTCAGAAACAGGATTCTTTTGAATATCTCATGATACTCCTTTTTATGATACAGTCTACTTGAAAACAGGATCATTAAGTAGTGCTCCTTAAAGTATCATTAGAATTTTAGCACCTACAAAGATCTATATTAAAACAAAATACTATGTAGCAATCTCTAATAGATCTAAAGTAAAACTTAAAATTGCCTTAACTAAATAATGCTTCTTTTGTCTATGCTGCATATTCCCAATAAATACAGAGAAGAAAAAGCGTTCATGCAAGATACTGACATGACCTTAAATATAGCTTTAAGATGGATAAAAAGAAAAAGTCATATAAAGCAACTGCAGTGGAGGGTAATTTAGAAAAGAGGAATATATTTCTATACAAAACTGAGTATAAATATTTATCAGATGCATAGATGGTCTAAAGATATTAAGAAAAATAATGAAAAATTACTCTTTCATTGTCATATGCTTCTTGCAAATACATGCTGGGATAATGCTTCAGCTATAATAAAACTGCTCATTATCTGGAGATGCAGTAACAGGAGAACAAACATCATTTATAATGCTGAGAACAATTCTGTGGAGGCAGCGAAGGACTACAGAAAGATTCCTTCTTGATATTTGATGTTTATGTGGGTTGATTGAAATGGGAAGATTAAAATCATCTAATTAGAAACCGTACACGGGAGTTCTTTGCAAAAGAATAACATAATGTATTTGTTCAAATTCACAATACACAGCCTGGTAGTAGTACAAAATAATTTTGGGGGCAGAGGGAAAGGAAATTGGAAGAGGACATTTGTGCTACTCTACAGCTGACCAGAATGTATTTGATTTAGTGTTTGTCATATGGGCAGAATATTGGATGTACTGTTTGGGGTGTACCGTTCTCCAGTTCCCACTGGTTATCTGGTGATCCTAATGGGATTGCTTTCTTTCCACAGCTCTGTATATACGCACTGTGTGCAGCAGCTCCTGTCTATAAGCCACACTCCAGGTTATTTGTGTCAGTCTAATGTTAAAAGAATACCAGTCTCATACCTGCAAAAGACAATGCATGTAATTTCTCAGGTAGCACGGATTTTTTTTCTGCCAATAAGACTTAAAATGTAGGTGTGCACGACAGTAAAAAACCTGTTTAATAATAATATGTTCTTCCATTTAAAGGCTTACAGAGGTTTTCTATTATCTACAGTTATCTTACACTATACTGAGAAAGTATTATTTTCTTTAAGTAATGAGGATAAGAGCAGCAAGATTTGAAGCAATTTACTTGAGGAGAGCCAGTAGCTGGTCTGAGCTGAGCTGAAAGCTCAGGAATTCCTGGATGCTATTACTGCACTTCTCTCCATAATCTAGTGCTGCCTTTGCTGTAATGATCTCCCAGCAGCATTTGTATTAATCATTTGCACTGCTGTAGCATGCAAAGAGCCCAGTCAGGCCTGTTATAGCAGCTAATGTACATACACAGAAAGAAATGCACTATCAGCATCAATAATATCTCACACAATAAACCAACTTTTTTTAAAAAAATAAAAAAACAGAGGGAGAGAAAGGGTAATAAGCTAAACTACAAAAACAAACAGTATATGATAAACATGTCTGTTATTTCCGCCTTGTGATACAATACACAGTGCAACAAATGCTGTTTTCACTACACTAGTAATCTAAACTTACTTTAGGAAACTTTGCTAATGTTCTTTTCTTCCTCTTTTTTCTTCTTCTTTTTGTGCAATGCAAAGTAATTGTAACTGTTACATGTGAAGTTAGAGGATTAAAAGCAGTTGCATATTCTGCTTTGTATCAAATAATATTTTTTCTTATTTCCTGGCAGCACTGTTCTTTTTGCTTTGTTTCCAGAAGATTCCATTAGAAGAACTTATTTTTTACAATAGAATATTTTAATATATATCCATATCAATTTGTGAGATTAGTGTTTATATCTGAAAAAGTACATAACCTGTTTTATATCAGCATTATTTGTCAGTCAGGACTGCTATGATGTTTTGTTTTGGACTCCCACATGTTCACACTGATAATTAAAGACAGATCTACACTACATAAGACAAATTGTGTCATGACAGTCCTTTCTGGCACCCAACGTGGGGCTCAAAGGGTTTCAGATAATGACAGATTTGATTGGAATGTGCCAGATCAAGTTTATAGCTGCTATTGCTGTTTAGCTATTAGTTGACAGGCTTCTGTGCTTGCCACGCGGCGTGCTTGCCTTACTGTATCTTAAGAGTCTAGTGCTCGTTTGTGGCTGCTTTTTGCTGTCACTGCTTGCTGTGCTGCTTATCGTCTTACTCTGCTGTGCTTGGGAACATTTTGATAAAGCAATGGTGACATGCCTGGGCTGGCAGATGGCCAGGGCATCGCTACTGCTTCTGTGCTGCTGTACCGGACAGGTTGGAAGTCCAGCCGAAGGGACTGTGTGACCTGTGGATGAGTCCACATGGCAGCAGGATGCCCCAAATCATATGTGGCCATGGATAAACCTATGCAGAGCTGGTACATCTCAAAGCATCTATGGCCGTGGTTATGTCTGTGCTGCAGCAGGTACGGCTGTGGAGGGATTGTGGCCCAAGGATCAGCCCATGCTGCAGCAGGTACAGCTTGAAGCATCAGCAGCTGTGCATGAGGTCATGCTGGAGCACCTCAAAGTGTGTGGCCATGAATAAGCCTATGACAGAGCAGGTACGCCCCTGGAAGGGCTGCAGCCATGGATAAGGCCATGTTGGAGCAGGTTTCCTTCTGAAAAGACCGTGGCTGTGGGGAGAGCCATGCTGAAACAGATATATCTGAAGCCATGGGTAAGGCCATGCTGGAACAGGTGCACCTCAGTGACTGTGGATAAGTCTATACCACAACAGGCAGACTCCTGAAGAGACTGTGGCTCATAGGTAAGGCTCCACTTGGAGCAGGTACACCTCTAAGGGACCACCAGCAAGTAGGCTGGGAGTGCACAAGAAGTTGGGAGGGGACACAGCCAGGACAGCTGAGCCCCACTGACCAAGGGGATGTTCCATACCACACGATGTCACGCTTGGCATACAAATCCAAGGGAAGAAGGAGGAAAGGGAAGACACATGTTCAGAGTCATGGCATTTGTCTTCCCTAGTAACTGTTGTGTGATGGAGCCCTGCTTTCCTGGAGATGGCTGAACACCTGCCTGCCCATGGGAAGTGGTGAATGAATTCTTTGTTTTGCTTTGTTTGCATGTGTGACTTTTACTTTACCTGTGAAATTGTCTTTACCTCAACCCACAATTTTTCTCACTTTTACTCTTCCACTTCCCTCTGCTATCCTGCTGGGGGCAGGGAGTGAGTGAGTGAGTGTCTGTGTGGTGCCTAGTTGCCAGCTGGGGTTAATGCACAACACACAAATACAAAAATGTTTTGTATTTGTAAAATAACATTATCTGTCAGCAGAACTACAGATAGCATTTGTGAGTGTTCACATGATGGGACCATGAAGGTCCTCCATGATAGCGTTATACAAAGGGAACATATCTGGAATGTATGGTGTCAACACCCAGACCTGCCCTCCTAACTAGTTAGCTCTGGGGGCAGAGCACTTCCAAGTCACTCCCTGATTATTAGAATGTCAAATATCAAGTTCGTTTATTGAAGTAAGTTTCATGTTACAATTGAAATGGTAGACAGGTGTCCAAATGAAACACTAGGAAATGAGCCACTTGTCCAGTTGGACACCATTTAAGAACGGAAGCAGTGACCGAAGCTGGGATTACGGCAGCAGCACAGAAAGATGTCCTGGCACTGAAACTGGCACCTCCTCTTTTCAAAGGCAGAGAACTAAGCAGATGGGAGGTGTGCATGGGTGGTGCAGACGCGGACTTGGGGCAGTCTGGAAAGCTATCACCTCCAAGTCTTTCTTTAAAAGGAAGAAGGAATATCTGACTAACACCCTACCAATGAGACACAGCAAACAAAAGTAACATTGACAAAAGTAACAAAAGCGACAACACACACAGAAGTAACAGCAGATAAAAAGTGAAAAAAGAGTTACCAAGCATTACAGTTGTGTTACAAAGATGGAAATCCCTAGCAGCACTGCAGAAGTAAGAGCCAGGACTTAAACATTAACAAGGGAAAAGTACCAGAGTATAGAATAATTCAAATTGCAAAGTTTGGCCTAAGGAAAAACGTACAGCTGATGGCTTAAGAAAAATTGCTAGCTAACTCTCTTCATGGAGCCCGAAATTAGTCATGGAAAAGTAAGAGGAGTATAGCAAATAAATTAATTTTTAAGATTGTAATATTTTATGGCAGCAAAACAAACCAACAAAATATTCTCACCTGGAAAAATCTCTTACTTCTGCTGTATCAACAAGTAATGGGGAGTTGTCCAAAAATAAAGTTCTGGAATTTTAGGGCATTGTAGATTTTCATATGCAACACACCAAGCTTATGAGTCAGAAAGAAAAAAATACTTCATTTAAAAGGTCTAGCTGTCATTTTTGGCATAGATCTGAAAGAATTCACATATAATGTTAAGACTACAACTAGATGCAAACATTCAAATCTAACCTGAGTCTCAGCTCCTGGTTTGTCTATATCACACACCTTGCTCTGTCAGAACTGAGGAAGGGAAGGAGTACACGAAAAGCTCCAAGTCTGCTTCTCACATAACTCGGGACCAACAACTTTAGCTGTGTAGCTCAGCCCAGAGCTGACAGATATTCTGACCCGAACTGGACAGAGTTCACTGAACACAATTCCGCCTGGCAATGTCTGTTGTCAGGCTTCATTCTGCTTTCACCTCTTTCTGGGACATTTAAGAGTTGCAGGGAATTCCCCTCGGCAACAGCTGGGGAGAAGTTCTTTCTCCCAACACCCTGAGGAACAGGGGCCAAATTGGCTGCATTTCATAGCTGAAAAAAGAAACAGCCCTTAGAGCAGATGGCAGGCAGCAAAGAGTGGTGTTGGAAACAATCTTTCAAGGCAATTCAATCCAAAAAGCACAATTCCACACAGCTTTCAAGTGAGACCCCAGCTACCTGAAAAATCCTTAACATCCTAGCAAAGACAATTCTGATGCTTAAAAATATTGATGATAAAGATATGGCATCTATTATTATTAAAAGGAAAGGTACATCAATACAGATTAGTGCTTGGGTACCACCAGCAATAGAAAGAGACAACCACAACACCCAACACATTTTTCCCCTCTATACGGAGACAAAAAGTAGCAGAGTCTGATCTTCAGCAACAACTTAAAACTTGCAGCAAAAAAAAGTGTTCATTGAGATCATTCTGAGGGAACCAGTTTTGCCACAGGTCTGAAAGCATCACATCCTCCTTGCTGGCCATAGCCCACTCTAAACTACAACATTTTGTGTCAAACAATATGTATAGTAATGTAACTATATTAACAGGTATTAAACTGGTTAGTTTCACACCATGCTAAATTGGCTTATTCCAAGATTTAAATCTGGAGTAGAAACTAACAGTATTCAAAGAATTTATTGCCCAGTTTTACTTAACATAGCTGATGCTGCTGTTATCTGCTAAATATAATCATCGATGTGCCCCCTTGCCCATTCTGCCAATTAAAATCATGCCAAAAGTACAACATCAAAAAGATTATGTTTTCTTTAAGTTGACCTTTAAAACTGAAGCTTACAATGCCCTGATAAGAACTTAACATCTTCATTTACATAATTTTCTTCTAAATTACAAGTCATATTTTATCAGAACAGAGTAAGCCAGAGGACATGAGGAAGCCATGAGCCAGCAGCAAAACATTCAAACTCCAATGGGCTAAAAAGTTCTCACGGACAGGTTATACAATGCAAGAAAACAAGAAAAACTAAAAAAAATATCATGAGCTATTAAATTACACATGCCCTCTTTCCCTTGGGGGTTGCCGATAATCTTCTGCTCTTTCTCAACATTTTAAATGAATATCCAAAGAAGACTGAAAATAAAAGTTAACAAGTGATGAATTGCTAGGATTGTTCATAGCCATCTGGAACGATATGGCAGCACAACTTCTTGAAATAAGAAAGATTGTTTCCATCACTTGCTGCATGGAAGAACATATGAACTGAAGGTTGTTGAGTCCACTTCTAGCATCACAGAAAATTAACATCAATCTGGAAGGAACAGAATTATGACCTCTGGATTCAAAGTGTTCTGGCTAGAGGAAAGCTTCCCTCAACACATGTTAACACCCACCATCCATCAAATATATTATTGTTCCTTGACAAATGTGTGAAAATGCAGAGTGAAGCCCCATAACAGGCTAAACCTAGGAAGTATTGCATGCATTAAAACAAGTTTACAGATGTTTCTTGGGTGAAATATTCATCAGGCTTTTATTAAGTCAATTGTTTCTCTCTGGAACCACCTAACAACCTGTTAAGTATCAGGTTCTCACACATTCACTAATTGCAGGCAGGAAACAACAGGTAACAACTCACATCCACGAAAAGCCATGTTGACTTCTGCCAGCCAAAAGCACTCGCGCAGCCACTCATCTCCCTGTGCACATGCAGACATCCCAGTGACAGCTGTTTTTCAGTATGGGAAAAGCAGCGAAGGCAGAGTTCTGTGGCCAGTGAACCTTCCAAGTATTATTTAGGTGCCATCTCTGAAATCCTCAAGCTCTTCTGGCAAGCGACTACCAGTTGCAATCAAACTCATTTACATTACAAAGCTGCTCTCAAGAGATTACCAAAATCCCCTTGATTTCACTTATTTAATTTAATAAGCAGATTGTGTTGTTGCAAAGTAGATTTCCTATCTGGATGAGCTCTTAATGTATGCAAAACATGATACTGAACATAGGCTCACAGAACAAGTTTATTTTTGTAACTGGGCTGGTGCTGTTGAATAGATACACAAAGAAAAAAAGAAAAACACTGCAAATGTTTGACCTCATGGCTAAGTTACAGTGGGCAGAGCTGCAGCACACCAACTCCTTGAGCACAGAAGTAAAGCATCTGTGTACCGTCATCTGTGCCAGCACTGTAGTCCTGATTTCAAGCAGCAAGGGGAAAAAAGAAAATTACATTTTGTATTAATATTGACCCCTACTACTTATGAGGTACTTGCATTATTTTCACAGCTACCCTGTTGGATAAATTCTCTGCTGTAGATTCAATCACATCTGAAGATACTGAAGAATCAAAACCACTTTATTGGTCCACTGTGCTAGATCTTTCCTGCATAGTCAGTCTAACCTCATCCAGACTTGTAAAGCACGTTTATCAGCCCTCTGAGCACTACTGTGAAAGCTTACCATGTAAAAATGTCATTTGCCTTTTGTGGTGACAGCTATAAATATGAACTACGAGTTTCAACAGGAAGTAGCATTTCATAGCACAGCTAGACCTCCTTCTCTCCTGTCACCAGCCAACATAAATGTTAGCTGCATTTACTGGAGAGGACTGCTCTATAAAAGGGTACAGAAGGCAAGAAGTCATCTCTCGGCTTTCACCGTGGAGGATGCAATTGCAATAGCCCTACCTCTGGCTTATCTGCCCAGCAGTAGATTCAACAGACCCGGCCTGCACAGATGGGGAAACATGAAGTACATTTAAAAAACACTAGGAAACAGTTTACTGCAGAAAGGTAGAAATATGCTGCAACAGAGACTGTACTTGTCAGCTGTGGCCTCGCAAAGGCAGACTTTGACATTCTCTCAAACACAATGCTGTGCTACACAGTTCTGCACAGATGAGAGAATTAAGGGAAAATACCTATTTAAACTGTAGCTCAAACAAGAGTAACTCACTGTGCTCATCTTATAAAATTATATACGTACAATCCATCCAAGATTAGGAAATTTCACTCATACCAATATGCACAGAAGGTACAATATTAACTCTGTGTTGGGAAGGTAACAAGAAGAACATGAGAGTCAAATCGACTGATAAAAACCTGAATTATTAAAAAAGTATATTACAGGATTTCATGCCCATGTCTAAAATACAGATTTATGCGTGTTCTTATCCAAGATGTATTTTCGAAGTGTTATACTTGGCCCACAGAAGTAACAAGGCTCTCCCCCTTCAGGGTGATTTTTTTTTTTTTTTTGATGCCATACTACTTTGGGAATTTAATCTGGTACTTTTTCTAGCCTCCTTCCATCACTCCTCTACCTTCATATAGCATTTCTAGTTTTTCAAGAATGAAGAAACATTTTCTAGGTAAGGAGGGCCAGTATGAAGACAACAATTCATTAACCTTTATGTTTGCAAGGGGTATCTGACAAATGGGGTGCCTTTTAACCAGCCTCCCTGTAATAATAACAGGGCAGTTCGGGCAATGCTTAATTCTCTATTGTTGAAACAGAAAGCACTAACAGTTAAGCCAGGCAAGGAGAAGGTTTGCAGCCTGAGCTTTACCAAAGTATTATGAAAGATGAGATCTCACAAGTGGTGAGCTCAGCAGGAAGGGCTGGGTGGCCTCACCTCACCCCCACCCAAAAGGGGGCTCCAGCACCTCTGCATTGCACAGGAGCAGGGTCACTTGGCATTCCTGTGCCAACCTGCCACATGTGTAGCCCACTGATACAGATGCCCAGGGCTTCAGCCACCACAGACACAACCAAATAAAGTCTTCCCAAATTCCTACACCTCCTTTCCCCCACACAGAAAAGGTGGATCATTCATGAAACCTGTACTGCAAAAGCTTGGCTTTTTCCAAGGATGGCAAGTATCTGCAACTACAGCTTCAGTTATAATCCACATACTGCTTGTACCTCTAAACTCTTAAACACAAGTTACCGTACTTGAAGTGTTGAGGGTGTGTATTTTTTTGGGGGGGTGGGGTGCATGGGGTTTTCTTGTCAATTATTTGGGTTTTTTACAGAGAAAAAATAGCTCTAATGAGCTGCAAACACCCAGCTACTAATTAAACCTGCCAAAGGCACTGGAGTTCTGTTTTTGTTGCTCTCTGAGTAGACAAGGAGCCGATGTGCACTGAACTGGCCTTGCCAGGGCGCTGCACAGCCCTCACTTTCAAGGGTGAAGTAAACAGCTTAAGGAAGAAAAAAGAGCTTTGAGGATTGTGTCATACAAGCATTAATATAATGCTCACATCAGCAGCACTGTGGCTTTTTAATTTAGAGCATGTATTCCTCTGAGAATTACCATTATCTCATTTTTTTGCACTCTACCTATTATACAATTCTTTTTCTGAGATCTTAACGTGACTGTCATGGCTTCTGAAAAGCAGCAATCGCAACCCCCAGCCACCACCAGCCCTTTAAAAGGGCCCAGAGGGGAAAGCCAACACATCAATTGTGATAGCTTTCAATGCGTCTTTTTAAAAGGAAGAGTTAAGTGTTATTTTATATATTTTTCATGCATAATTTCAGTTATTTCTCAGTAAACATATATCCCAGGGCTCTGGCATTTCATCACAGAAGTTTAATTGAAAAGGGTGATTGAAAGGGAAGGGGGGGTGGGGGGGAAGGGGGAGCTGTTCCCCCCCTGTGGGGAGCGGCCGGGGGAGGGCAACCCCCGCGAGGGGAGCCGGCCGCGCTGACCGCCCCCCCAGCCGCAGCCGCCGCCCGGGCACGTCCCGCGGGGCCGCGGCGAGCGCAGCGCCACGGCGCCCCCTGGCGGCATCTTGCACGGGGTGCGCTGCGGTAAGGCCCGGGGTGGGGGGGGGGCGTCGGCCTCGCTTGATGACTACACAATGAGGAGTGATATATTTTAATTTAAACACCATAAACCTATTGAGTGCTTAATTAACTTTAACCGTCTTTAGGGGAATGAAGCCAATTTGAGGGGGTCAAAAGGAGCTGTTTCAATATCAAACAGTTTTACATAGTCAATCCATTCATTCGGACTACAGCTACTGATTAACACACAAAATTAACATGTTAGTAAAAATTCATATTCAGGTCTCTGGGGAAATTAAGATGCACATGCACAGAGCATGATTAGCACAACTATTGTTTTCCCCCAACAATATAATTTAATGGGTTTTCAGAATTACAGAAAGAGAGACTCGGTGCTGGTTTGAATTGATTATTTACCACAAAGCTTTGAAATTTAGAGAAGACTGAAAACATCCCGAGCCAAGAGGCCAGCAACAAACAGGAGCAGAGCAAGTCCCTGCTGCAGCAGGGTCTGGCTGGAGCAAGGGAGCAGGCAGTGTCTGGCCCTCAGGTGTCCGGCAGCACAGCGTCCCCACCACCCACCAGCCTCCCCAAGAGCCGCTCCCCTTTGCCCTTGCCCACCGACACCTTCCTCCCCTCCTCCCCTTCCATGTCTCCATGTTATTTTTCCATTGTGTCATTTGTTTTAGTAACAGAACAAACAGCTCCAAGCTTCTTCCTATGCCTTAAGATATTGCACGTGCCAATTACTTTTCAGAAATAAGAGGATTAGGAAGGGCGCCAAACAGACAAAGGTGAATAAAAGAGGCGATATTTTAAAAATATGTAACCAGCAAGCCACACAAAAACCAAAGCCTGGGCGACATGGTTTAAGTAATACTGAAAGAAAATGAGAAAACCACACCCTGGGTGATGTGGTTTAAGTAATACTGAAAGAAAATGAGAAATCCCCGGTGACTTCAGTAGTTTTTGGATGAGGCCGTCACGTGTGCATTCCCCACCATGGTGTTCCACACATCCTACAGGGTAAATAGTCATTTCCAGCACAGAAAGGTGTGGGGAGAGTTACCAGCCATGTCGTTACACACAGAGGTAGGTCATGTGAGGCCACCAAAAACCAAGTCAACAGCAGAGCAGGAAGGCAGAGTAGCAAATGTCTGATTTCTTGCACCACTAAACTATCAGTAGGTCTCTCATATTCAGTAGGTTTAAAAAAACAGGTAGTCATATGAGGTCTAGATCAACCATTTAGGATAAAAAAAGATCCCTTCTCCCTCTTTATCTGAATAATGTATCCCAGGTCTACACAAAGATATCATAACTGTCAAACTAACAAAGGTCTTGTGACTGGCAAATGCTCCCCTGGCTTTCTAGGTTTAACATATTGTTTTGCAACAGTAAGAGAGACAGGGAATCCTTTCATCTTACATGCAGGTGACCATACGTGCAGCTGGTTAGAAATCTAGCTACTTACTACATCCATCTACTGTGTTTGAGCTACCAGACCCCAGGTCCCACACCCAGCTCATATGCAGTGTGAGAGCAGCTTATAGCTGCAGTGCCCATGGATACTGACAACATCCACAGTCATGGGAAGAGTCTGGAACAGGAATTGGTGACCTTTCATGAGATAACCAGGATGAAACAGTTGCCCAGAAAGACTGTGCAACCTCCATCCATATAATTTTTTTCAAAACTCGACTGCACAAAGCCCTGTGCAAGTTCAACCTTCAGCAAGATATTAGACTAGATGACTTCCAGACATCCCTTCCCACCTACATTACTGTATTAGTTAAATCAAGTGTTTCAACAGTGTGTCCTGAGGTTCAGAATCCAGGAGCCACACCTCACACAGCACCAGGATGTTGTGGAACAACAGCATCTACCCATGGCACAGACAGCAACACTTGGGCCCCAGCTTGTGGTGAGCCTGGAGTTCAGGAAAAGCCAAGAGCACTGTTCTCTACAAACTGGGAACATAGGAACTATTCTCTGCAAACAATAAAATTCTGCCCTCTCCCATAATCCACAAAGATGACTTAAATTCAGGACTATGATGATCCAGGAATCTCTAAACGCTTATGCTAAGTCTGTTAGAATTAGAATCCCAAGTGCCAGAACAAGAACATAGATATTTATTTCCTTGGTATTGCAGAAGCATTTGGCAAAGGAAAGCCAAACAAAGCCTAATAAAAACAAGCATACAATTAGTTAGATCAGGATTTTCAACTTACTTTAACAACACTTAGTGTTCTGCTTCCACAGACAGCCAAAGCTAGAGGAGCAAAAAGGATAACTACCATTCAGAATTCTTCTCATTACTTGACCTGTTTAACCAGCAATACGTAAATAGAAAAGGAGAATCAGGAGACCACAGAGAAGCAAAAACATTTCTGATAACTGTCCTCAGCACAAAAAGAATCTTGCCATTTCACAGATACTGAGGGCACAGTCTTCCAGAAAACCTATTCAAATTCAGTAAAATGTCCCATAAACAGAGACATCTGAGAAAGGAAGTAGTTATTTTCAGGGAATTTGCACTAGAAATTAGGACCAGACAAGGCTGACAAAGACTTCCATGAGAAGCAGACATTGCAGCTATTAAAATAAATTTTGTTTGAATACAGGCATACATTTAAAACAAATGACAAAGGCCAAAGGATGATCATACGTAAAACCAGCTTAAAAGACAGGTGTTACAGATGGGCCTGGAAATTGTGCATCACAGTCCATTTCACTGGATCTGTCGGAGTCTACAAGACAGAGATCTGGATGCATTCTGCCGACTGAGCAGGGCAAAGCAGCAAAGAGAAGGAGCTGAAAGTCTGGCTCTGACTGAGTCTTCTTTATATCAGTATCAAGCAGAGTAGTTAAAAACACATCTCTTCTTCCAGCGCAGTGTGAGACTAAACAAGTCCAGCATCTGTAAAGATGAATGAAAGCCTCCTGTCCTACATGTAGGAATTGTCAAAACTGCCAAACTAAGCACATGGTTATTATTTAAGCAGTATTGAAAAGCCTTTTGATCAAAGTGCCTTCTAAGGCTCTAATGAAATAATCCAAATTGATGTAATTGCGTCAGCATGGGTGTTGAGAACAGGGAGCGCTAAGATACTGTCAAAACTAGACATGAACCAGCCAGGTGACACCACCCTGTTAAGGGCTGAACTCCAGGTAAAACAGTTCAGGAAGAGGCATCACCATGGGAAGCAGCAAAACACTGGCTCCAGTCCAATTTGAAAAAAGCGGCCATATATATTGTATAGGTGACAGAAGTCTCCGCTTTCAAAATTGTATAACTTTGGAAAATCTCAGAATTTCCCTGTGTGTCTTTGCAATGGGCAATTCAGAAACACAATGGCATTCGAATTTCATGAAAATGAGGGCCACAGTAAAAATCCAGTAAATAAACTGCTTAGCATTACTTATAACACTGAAACTAAGAAGTCTGAAAAAGTTTCCACAGCTCGTGCTCAGAGAATCTAAATGTGTGGATAACATCTTCCCACTGTAGAAGCACTGTAAATAAAAACCAACAGTAGAACCAAGAGGAGTACCAGTACAGACTGCCTTCCAGGAAAGCAAAGAATAAAATGCCACTATTAATTACTTTTTTTTAATCTTTAGCTTTGGCTACTGCCAGTCAAACGATCCCACAATATTTTATCGATGGAGATATTTTTTTCATTGAAATAAATTAGCAAAAATAGGTTGATTTATCAGCAAAATCTTATAAATTATAGGAGCTAGCACACAGAGCAAGAGAATTTTCCACTGGCCACAGAATCTATGAGCCAAAAGACCCAAGAAGAAATCAGAGTGCAACAGCATAACACACAGGAGTCTAACACATAAGATGTAACAGAAGGGCTTGCACATAAAGAGTATCACTGAACCAAAAATTTACATTTAAAAATTGAAAAATTGTTTCCAAATATCTGACTAGAAAACATTAACATTTATAGAAAATAAACAAAAGATCCTTTTATATCGTATACATAGAAGCAAAAAAGAAAGACATTTTCATCATGATAGAGCCATACTCAGAAGCATCTGTCATGAAGTCAGCAAGTCTTGTGGAAAAGAAAGCTGGGGGAGCGTATGAGCTATGTCTCACTGAAGAATTTCAGCAAAAAAAAAATCCATCATTTCACTTCACTTACAAAAATAGATAAGTAATGATGAAGTTACCTCACCAACTATTTAGGTAAGCCACATAATTGTAATTTACCCCCATAACTTGCTTTTATTACAACACAATAAATCTTTAGTGATTCACAGGTAAATTCCATGCAAAGGCCAAAATGTATGGTTCTATCTAAGAATAAGTGATCAGGTATACTTTCAATAGCATAAATGATTTGGTCTAACACAAAATGAGCAACACAACTAGCAGGCAAAGTTTGTAAACTCTGTGTGTAGATCCTCACACTCATACAATACTTTGGATTCACACCAATACATGGAATATATGTGAACTTAGGTAATATAACTCTCCACAAGTATACAAAAAGTCTGAAGCATTTTTGGCTAGCTAGTAAAAAATAAGCTTAGAAAAAACACTGAATTTATTTCAGGTTACACATTGTCTGACAACTGTTAAATAAATGGAGGGGGGGAAAAACCTGCAGAAACTATTAAGTTTCTGCACGTTCACAACTTGCAACAGTAATTCAATTTAAAGTGCACCAACACACTTGACATCTGCAAACTCTGTGTATGTTTTCCTCTGAAACCATACAGGCACTTACCAGTGGCATATGACAGGACATAAGCATACATACATTTTATAGAGGTTTACAGTAGTATGTTCTAGAAGGCTATGTGGCTTTGGAGTTGCAAAAAGAGCACTCCTTTATTTTACGTACATGATGAAAATAGTACTTGATACAATGACATTTTTCTATGAACTTTTTGTATTGCACAAGTGATAGCCTGAACTCCATTTAAAAGAAGAGGAGCAAAAGCTTTTCCCATTATGATCTTTTCAAGCAGAATAAGTGAAGAGTTATGGCAAGTTCATGCCACTTCTAAGATGTTTAACACAAGTATCATAATTGTCACTTAATGGGTCAGGAAACAAAGACAGACTTGTCTCGATGGTGTTGTCTGTTCTCTATAGATCACACTTATTTTCCTTTCATATTTAGGAAATGTAATTATGTCTAATTCAAATTACAAGAGAGAATAATTACACAAAGCCATTTTTTCTTTATAGTTAATCCTCTGAATATTTTATTTGACAAGGCATACAATTTTCCAAAAAGAAAACATTAACTTATGTGGCCCGTATGGAATTTATTTAATTATACGATATTCCAGTATGGTTCCCCACAATTTATTATGTTAATTAGTTAGATTATGTGTGAAACATTTTATAATGAGCCCATTCCTTTATATGTATTTTTTTAAATCCTTCTAACGAACCATTTTTCTGTAGTTGTAAGAGAGAACTGGGCTTTGCAGTTTAAATAAGACATTATAATTTATATCAACATTGACTTACTGAAGATTTTGAGAACCTTAAATTGCATATTTTGTGAGACTGCAATCTCCTTACTACAATTAAACACAGTAATTCCATAATATTGTGTATTTGATATCATAACTGAATCCTATACTACTTTGGGAGTAAATGCTGTATTATTGATTACAACTGGGGAAGGGAAAAAAAAAAAGACAAGACCTCAAGTAGTTCTTCAGCTATGAGGGAAGAAAAGGATTAGAAGAAAGCCTCTAACAATCAGTATGCACAAATCTCTTTTGGGAATGGGCCAACAATCTAGACCAAAACAGATTTTTGCAAGAAAGCAAGTTACTGTTTGTTTCCTCCAAGTTAACTACAAGTTACTACTGTGATGTGATCAGAGAAACAGATTACTGAACATAAAATCCCTTTCATGATGTCTTCTACATAATATGTTTTGCACCATCCTGGAGTACTGTCTCACTTGGAACTTCATTTTACACATACAATTTTACTTTTCTTACTAAAATCAGGAACACACTCTACTTCCTTGTCCAAGTTTTCAATTGCAAAAATGTGAGCACCTTTAGGTAGATACCAGGGGATTTGTACCAACACAGCCTTATGTGTCGGGGCTGGAAACTGATTTCCAGGGCCATGCTGGGACTCCTAGTACATTCTGCATGGGGCTGGGAATTCACGTCTGGATCTTCAGTTTCTGAATGCATTCTCTGTACTCATGGGTGAAGGAAGCATTGACAGAACGTCCCTCTCTCAGCTATAGATGCTAAACCTCGAGATGTACCCACCCACCACCACAATCCTATTACTGAATTCAGCCAAATAAGTCTACATCATAAACGTGGGGGTTTATTAGGTTGCGTTTCTTTTCATATTCAGGCAGGGGAGATGAGGAGGGGGTGTCACTTCCCATGTCAACAACCAGCTGGAGTGCACGGAGCTCTGTCTGAGGATGGATGAGGATCTGACTGACAGCTTATGAGTCAAGATTAAAGAGAGAGCAGGGACAGGTGACATTATAGTGGGGGTCTGCTACAGCCCACCCAACTAGGAAGACCAAGTAGATGATGCCCTCTATAGACAGATAGGAGCAGCCTCACATTCACAGGCCCCGATTCTCATGGAGAACTTCAACCATCCTGGTATCTGTTGAAGGGACGACACAGCAGGGCACAAGCAATCCAGGAGATTCTGGAATGCATTGATGATAAACTCCTTCTCCAAGCCATAGAGGAGCCAAAGAGGACAGGTGCTATGCTGGACCTTGTTCTCACCAACAAGGAGGGGTTGGTGGGGAATGTGAAGCTCAAGGGCAGCCTTGGCTGCAGTGACCGTGATAGGGTGGAGTTCAAGATCTGTAGGGCAGTGAGGAGGACACACAGAAAGCTCTGGACTTCAGGGGAGCACACTTTGGCCTCTTCAGGGATTTGCTTGATAGAGTACCATAGGATAAAGCCCTGGAGGGAAGAGGGGCACAAGAAAGCTGGTTAATATTCAAGGATCACCTCCTCCAAACTCAGGAGAGATACATCCCAACAAAGACAAAGTCAAGGAATAGGGAGCTCCTGACAAACTCAAACACAAAAAGGAAGTTACAGAGTGTGGAAGCAAGGACAGGTGGCCTGGGAAGAATACAGAGAAATTGTCTGAGCAGCCAGGGATCAGGTTAGGAAAGCTAAAACCCTGATAGAATCGAATCTGGCCAGGGACATTAAGGGCAAGAAGAAAAGCTTCTGTCTAGGTACATTGATGATAAAAGCAAGACTGGGGAAAATGTGGCCCCTCTCCAGAAAGGAACAGAAGACCTGGTTATCCAGGATATGGAGAAGGCTGAGGTACTCAATGACATTTTTGCCTCAGTCTTCACTGGCAAATACTCCAGCCACACGGCCCGAGTCACAGAAGGCAAACACAGGAACCAGGAGAATGAAGAACCACCCACTGCAGAAGATCAGGTTCGAGACCATCTAAGGAACCTGAAGGTGCACAAGTCCATGGGACCTGATAAGATGAATCTGCAGGTCCCGAGGGGACTGGTGGATGAAATTGTTAAGCCACTGTCCATCATACCTGATAAGTCATGGCAGTTTGGTGAAGTTCCCATGGACTGGAAAAGGGGAAGCATAAATCCCATTTTTAAACAGGGGAAAAAAGAACGAACCACAGAGTTACAGGCTGGTCAGTCTTACCTCTGTGCCCAGCAAGATCATGAAGCAGATCTTCCTGGAAACTATGCTAGAGACGTGAAAAATAAGGAGATAATTGGTGACAGCCAACATGGCTTCACTAAGGGCAAACCATGCCTGACAAATTTGGAGGCCTTCTACGACAGGGTCACAGCATTGTTGGATAAGGGAAGAGCAACTGATATAATCTACCTGGGTGTGCAAAGCATTTGACACTTGTCAAAGCACAACATCCTTGTCTCTAAATTGAAGACATGTATTTGACAGATGGACCACTCAGTGGATAAGGAATTGGCTGGATGTTTGCACTCAAAGAGTTGCCCTCAACAGCTTGATGCCCAAGTTGGAGACCAGTGATGATTGGCGTTCCTTAGTGGCTGGTATTGGGGCCGGTGCTGTTAAACATGTTTGTCAGTGATCTGAACAGTGGGATTGAGTGCACCCTCAGCAAGTCTACTGACATCAAGCTGTATGGTGCAGCTGACACTCTGAAGGGAAGGGATGCCGTCCAGAAGGACCGTGACAGGCTTGAGAGGTGGGCCCATGCAAACCTCATGAAGTTCAACAAGGCCAAGTGCAAGGTTCTGCACACAGGTGGGGGAAATCTCAAACACAAATGCAAGCTTGGTGGAGAATAGATTGAGAGCAGCCCTGAGGAGGACGACTTGGGTGTATTGGTTGATAAGAAGCTCAGCATGACCTCAAAACACATGCTTGCAGCTCAAAAAGCCAACCATATCCTGGACTGTATTAAAAGAAGTGTGGCCAGCAGGTCAAGGAAGGTGATTTTGCCCATCTACTCTGATGTCATGAGACATCCCCAGAATACTGCATTCAGCTTTGGGGTCCCCAACATAAGGGGGACATGAACCTCTTGGGGTGATTCCAAAAGGAGGGCCATGAAGATGATCAGGGTATTGGAGCACCCCTCCTATGAAGACAGGCTAAGAGAGTTGGAGTTGTTAAGTTTGAAGAAAAGAAGGCTCCAGGGAGACCTTACAGCATCTTCCAGTACCTAAAGGGGCCTACAGGAAAGCTGGAGAGGGGCTTTTAACAAGAACATGTAGTGATAGACCAAGGGGGAATGGCTTTAAGCTGAGAGATGGTAGATTTAGATTAGATACAGAAAGAAGAAATTCTTCCCTGTGAGGGCGGTGAGGCGCTGGCACAGGCTGCCCAAAGCAGCTGTGGGTGCCCCATCCCTGGCAGTGCTCAAGGCCAGGCTGGATGGGGCTTGGAGCAACCTGGTCTAATGGAAGATGTCCCTACCCATGGCAGCACGGGGGTGAGACTAGGTGATCTTTAAGGTCCCTTCCAAACCAAACCATTCTGCGATTCATTCTGTAAAAAGAGAACAAAATCTCATCTTTTTCACCACCATTTTCAGCCCAACATTGCATCATGTAACACAGAAAACCACTGTACCACAAAGATAGAAAAGCTCACAGAAGAAATTACTGATGAATTGGGATGTATACCCATGTACCTGACAGCAGAAGTCTTAAATGGCACTTATCCATTACAAAATCACTTTAACAAAATCTTCAATACATCAGGAGAAAGTCTTTCAAACAGTACAAAGAAAATTTCAGATCCAGAGTTCATGATAGGATCCATCTTTTGCTAATAGGACAGATGACATTTGTTTGTAGGCAGCAGAGGACAGGAACAGGGTGGCAAAATGCCTTGCTGCTCGATGGTGGGGACAATTGATGCTTAACACACACAAAAAAACCAACCCACAATGAAATTCAAGTTAAACCAACCTGTCTCTTTAGATCATGACAGGTTTTGCCTGTGTGCCATCTGAAAAGATATCAACACTACAGAATCACTGATATTGGCCCAAATGTCACATTTAAGTCAGTTTCCAATTATCATTTTACCATTTATATTAATTTTCCCTTAATGGGAGCACTGTTAGAACACTATAAAAAAATCTGCTGCGCTCATATACATTTCAAAGACTTGACAGACCAGACAGCCACAAAAGCCTTATAAATATTTCAGATTAACTGATTTTTTTTGACCAACAGATACTAATGTAATAATAAAAATAATGGATGGAAGCAGAGAAGGGGTCAGGGGTATTCAAGCAAACTAAGCTTGTGTTGATTTCCTCCAACTGTTATATTCAAGTCACATTCACTTCCATGTACAGCCCATATTCTTTAAATGTTTATAAACTTTGTGCTACCTGTTTTGGCTTGACTGTTGTTAAAGCATAAAAGGTAAGGATTACATTATTGTTTCTCTCTGGAAAACAATGGAAATATCAATATACGTCAAGGTAAACATAGTGCACATGGTTACAGACATGGCATCTCATGCAAATGCCATGAATTTTGGCTGCACTGGAGATTTTGCCAGCACTAACTCTACCAGACCTGACCCCAAAACATTAAAAATCACAAACAAAGCCCTCAAAGCAAAAAACATCCATGACTAATCAAAGCTTTATTTCATAAGGTATAAGCAAATCCAAACACAATTTCTCTCCACGTCTACAAGCAACTGGTTCTTTAAAATTGCATTTTGTATGTCTCTATACTAAGCTAGTAGAAAACCCAAAAGGCAATTTTACCAAAGCTGGTTATTTACATGTCTTCCTGTGTTACGAAATGCAGGAAATGTCAACTATAAAATGACCAACACAGAGAAT
The DNA here is from genome assembly GCF_017639655.2 of Falco naumanni. NCBI lineage: Eukaryota > Metazoa > Chordata > Aves > Falconiformes > Falconidae > Falco > Falco naumanni. The sequence continues at coordinate 12,132,126 of NC_054063.1, read as the reverse complement.
TTAAAATGTTTACATTCTTTCATTTTAATAAAATGACTCATACACTCTCTCACTCCTGAAAGAATTCTCAGTGAAGGAACTCTCCCTTGCATGTTCCTTTAGCAGATATCTTTGAAGAAAAACATCACAATAAGTTTTCTAGGCTAAGGAGGTATGTATTAGTCCAACCATGGGTGGGTTTTTTTTTCAAACTGCAATTTTGCAGAACATCCTAAATGTTACTGTAGAGCAAGAAGGAGCCTGTATCTCACTGTCCCTTGAATCAGACTGAGACACTAACCAGAAAAAGGAAGGATGACTGTCCAAATTGTCACCACTACTTACTCAGAGATCTCTCACAATGATGATTGCTTGCAGGTCACAGCTGAGAGCACACCATGGACTAACAGTTTAGTTTCCAGTGCAAGGTCTTAGAATATCATTAAAGGCTCTCTGACAGTGAGCCTTTAAAGCGCCTTATCTTGTTTTAATGCTCTTTAAAGAATTAAATAGGACTAATACATTCACAATGAAGTTTATATGAATAGTTCAAGAATGCCTGCATTATGCTCCAATTTTTGTTTTGCAGGGAGCAAAGTAGTGACCAGGTATAGATCATATGAAATACATTCAGTTCCCACCAATAAATATCTCTGTACATCACACCTTTGCTCAGCACTTCCTCATGACCTAACAACTAGTCTCTGTGGCTTGCACCTCCTTTTCCTGTCAACACAGTGTGCACCATCAGGGCAGGGATTAGTCTGCGTCACACTATGACTGGCAGGAGTTGAAACACTCAAAATCAGTTCTTGAATCTTTTTGTGGTAGTTGCTGGATGCTACTCTAACAATGCCACAGACTTAAGCTGCAGCACTGTATAATCCTTGACAAATCTTTCCTGAAAAAAAATCTGTGCACCAAGTCACAGGGTTCCTCAGTTCTTAGCTCCAAGCCTTTCAGTACTGTAATAGTTTTAAATTAAATGATTGGTGATGAACAAATATTCTTTCCACATGTATTGTACACTTCAACACACCACTGACAGTTTTAAAAACTCATGCATTAAAATCATTGTCTAGCTATGTATTTAAAACAATTAAGTCATCATTAATTCAGTAAATGCCATAATAGGCTTTTAGAAATTACAAAAGAATCCTTTCCCATGACATACATCGATATGATATTTGTCTAACTAGGTGATCTGCTTATTATGCACTAATTTAATGCTTTCTTAAAATATGTAGCAACAAAATGCACAAAGGAACAGAGTTACCCTATGTAATTATTTGACATCGCGAGTTTCAAAATCCTGACATGCCAAGCTAACTAAAAACACATTAGTGCCACCACAGGACCTCCCAATTCATTTGGCACCAAGGGGTTAATCCCACACATTTAATATCCTACCTCAAACAAGAATAATTGTAGCAAGAAGCAAGCTCTTATGGTAGCCTTAGTAAGACCATGCTACTTCTTCAGAACACAACAGTAAAAAAGCCATGCAAATGGAGATGAATGGAGCACAAGCCACCGAGGTAATTAAAAATGTATTTTCCATCTCCTAGTAATTGAATTGTGTACAAGCTGCAAGTTAATGAGGTCATCTACCCTCGAGCACTGACAGGAAAGCAGGAATAATTATCTTTCAATTTTTTCTTATGTAGCAATTAATTTTAACCATTCGCCTACACCCCACTCTCACTTCCCTCATTCCAGTCAGTCAAAGTCATCGCTAAGCCGAATTGACAAGCAATTGATACGGTAGTGGCACGGAGCTGCCGAGGCAGGCAAGGTAATCAAGGGGCTGCAGCTGTTGAGGGCTAAGCGCTTCCAGGTGAATGTCACCTGAGATTTTGCATTCTGCCACTCGGAGGACTTGGGACACACAGTAGTGCCTGACAGCACATCTGGTGCCAGGTGGGCGGGGGGGGACAATGCTGATTCGGGAAAGGAACAGAAGGATGGACAAGGATTGATGAATGGACAAGACTTGAAACAAAAATGTCCTTTTTTTTTTTAAGGCTTATCTACTATCCTTGAGTATTGCATGCTACATTTGGTAGCTGTATGAAAAAAAGTGTCATGCCTCCTCTTTTAATTCAAAAACACAAACACCAATTAGACTCAAACCCTTATGTCGTCTCCTGTAACTATCTGGCATGGACTTACAGCAAGTATACACTTAAAAGGAACTAAACATGTGCCAAATCAAATCTGTGAGTAGGACACAAAGAACATTTTGGCACTCTGACCTGCGGACTGAGGCTTCTCAAGTTCTGTGCAGATGCCCACACTTGTAATTACAATGGCAATCTCTGTGGTTCTTCCTTTGACCTGCACCATCTTTCAGCAGCTGAAGTGAGCAGTTCTGTTCACAGAAAATGCAGGCAGCTAGGGGCCTTTTAACAATGACATCACCACCACCAATGTAACAAATGTACTTAAACATTTTACTAAAACTGTTAAGATCAAAAGCAGGATGTCTGAGTGTTCGGTTATTAATACAACTTCTACATTTCACCGCCCAGTTAAGACTACAAATGTTATCAGCACATTGCATGCTAGACAGAGCACACAAAGATGGCCATGTTGGCCCATACCACAGTGACAACTTGTCCCTGTACATCAGTGAATGCCAACTTGTCCCACTTACCCTAAAGCTAAATTTCTTTTCTGATTTTTAATTATTATTTTGGCTAACATTTTTAGGAAGAAGCCCTTTCCCAACAGCAAGAATTCTGATGCAGATGCTCTTACATTCATGGATTATGACAATGATTGTGTCTTACTCGCGTAGCCGACGAGAGTAGCAAGCTTGTCCTCCAGGTAAAACGCCTTCATGTTTGCAAGGTATATTAAAAAGTCTTTCTTATATGCACTACTGTAAGTGCAGAGAATCACCATAAAAATGGTGGAAATTATCTGTGTCAACGGTGGTGTAAACAGAGAAGCAATCTCAGGTCATTGCCTTGGACTCCAAGTCCAGAAGCCAGTTGCCTCCTCCTTTTACTAGCCAATTCCAGGGGGATTTTTAAAGTTGACTATGTATTTCAGAAGTTTCCAACAAATATATTTCCTTTCAGATGACCATAATTTTCAACGCAAAGCTCTGTAGAAAAAGTAACAGAAGTTAGTCCCTAGTGCTTTACCTCATTAGAAATGCAAATAATGTTTATTGAGTGGGTGCAAGTTAGTAGGCAACACCTGGAAAAGTGGTACATGTAAAGGTCACCTCAGCTTCAGTACAAAATTAGCATCAGGAATGAAATCAAAGGCAAGCAAATGCCAACATGTAGAGACTGGAGGGAAAAGGAGTCGTCACTTTCTTTTGAGCACATAAAGAATATAACAACACATGACAGTGCAGTAATACAGTAATAGCAGTAATTTCCACACATTTATCACCTAACTTTCTATGTACTTTGCAAAAGTGTCTTCTACTTTTCTTCCCATTGACGCTGCACTTCACAATCTAAAGCTGTTGAGCTAAATATAAATAGACCAGGAAGCGGAAAATAAGAAGTTTGTTTCTCCTGAAACGAGGATCAATTTTTGCTTCTAGCAGGAGACTTCACAATCTCAATTTTTCATGTCATGCTACAGGTATGCATCAGACATCTTCCTATATGCGAAGAGCAACACCTTCACAAATATCAGCAAAAGGAGTTTTTACCAAAAAAGATGTTATGCCTTTTGCTTTTACCTTCACTACTGAGCAGTGCCAAAGAGACTAGAAATTGAATCAGTATCTATTCTAAGAACTCACAAATGAAAACAAGGGCACTGACTCCCATTTAGCTAACCAGAAATAAATATTCTTGGGTAATCACAAAATAAAGCCCAAAACTTTTGCTCAGGATTGAAACACCACCACACAAACAAAAAAACCCGGAGCAAAACAAAACAAAAATTCAACTTCCCCCAACAAGCCCCAGTGCTTTAACTAACTGCAGCTAAGTGCAAATCTGGGACAGTTGTTTTGAACACTAGTGACAAATCCAGGTGAAAAGCAGCTCCAGTATTACAGAGGAAAGCACATCTGTAAAGCTAGTGTTCTTCACTCAATTAAATTCATTTGAAAACACTATACACAAGGACATGATGGAAAGACATGAATTGTACTACAAAGGCAAAATCATTCTCAGTGGTTAGTTAAATGTTGTCAGTCAATCCTAACCATTTCACAGCCAGCTTTCTCTCTGTAATGGCAGATTAAACTTGGCAGACTTGATGGGGCGTAATAAACTTCACGTAGCTACCACTCCTCTTCTTTTTGCAAAGCTAGGGCATGTTCATCACTTTAGGTTTACTCCAGAAAGCCCAGATAAAACAAGATCAGTTTCCATGTTCTCTGGAGGTTCTCCTGCTCTCATTAGGAGGGAAAGTTAAAATACATGTGCATAAACCAAGGAAGCTGCTTCATCATCTCTCCTGCCCCTGAAGTGCAAAAGGACCGAAGGAGGAAGTGCTTACTCTGACAGTGCCAGTCATCAAAGAGCAAAGACAAGGCTTAAATAAATGTTTAACATTATACCATTTCTTCTTTTCTGAAGATGTACAATGTTCTGCCAGGTCAGATAAATGATCCATCCTGGCAGGCATCCTGTCTCCAACAAAGGGAAAAATGTTATTTCATAAGAGCAAGCAAACTCTATCATTTTTTGTGGTTTGTTTCCCTGTTTTTCCTTTCCTTTCCTCCCAGTATCCAAAACTGTTGTCTTGGCATATTCCTAGGACACATCCTTACTTAAACCTTTCAGTATCTGTTTATAGACCTGTTACCCATCAACTTGTCTACTCCCTCTTTCGATGTGTGGATACTGTTTCTCTGCAACTTTTTGCGACAATTTTAGAGTTTTACTACCCACTGTGTTAATACTTTCTCTGCTTCCTTGTCTTCCGATTTTTTTTGAAGTTCTTATATTATGCCAACAAAGTGCCCCTTTTCCTGATCTACTTCTATCACAAACTGATCCTAGCAGCAGAAACAAGAGGTGATTGTTCCTGAAGCTCAGTATAAATCATGTAAGGGTTTGAGAAGAGGAGGAAGGAGAGAAGAAAGAATAATTCTTGCCATTAGAAGCAAACATCTTGCCTTAACTGTAAAAAAAATGTTTTTGCTGAAATCCAAGATGATACTATTTTCTTATTTTCAAGGATTTAAAATATCCTATCCCAGATTTGACAGACTTGCCCAATACTGATAAACTAACTTGAGTTATTTGACATGGAAATGACATGACAAATTAAAAAAAAGCAAGATTTTGGAATAGCCTCTAATTAATAGAAGGCAAATTGTGATGATGCAAAAATGGACATTTTGAGGTTTTTTAATATTTAGCACTGTCAAATTTTCTTCTGCATATTAGTATCAGTTATATTATTTCTATCGAATATATTTACATATTCAGTCACATGAAAATATTTTGGGGATGCTTTTCTCTGTTACAACTTATTGTATTTATACATAACATCTATGTGAATTTTATGTTCACTTTCTGTAAATCGAAGTCTTCAGATTTGGATTGATCCATATTTCCTTTTCTACTATTCCTGCAAAGCAGCTCTGAGGAAAAATAACACGTAAAATACTAGCCCCAGAATCAACACTCTTCAGCTCCAAAACCAAACGTCTTTCTCAAATCATACCAGGGCTAACTATGAATTGGGTTAACCATGAAAAAGAGAACCACCTCTACCTCAACGCACATTGAGCTCCATAACAGTATGTATGTTATCTGTCTACCAAAAAAGCTCTGTGATCAGGAGAATTCTTTCAGCAAATGCGACTCTGAAAAACAGATTAAGAGCTTTCTCTCAAAAAAAAAGTCAGAAACCTAAAACTTAAAAACCGTTCTGAAACAAACCACAGCCAGAATACAAAGCAAGAAACTACATAAAATGCTTAGGTCTAGAAAAGCAGACTGAGAAATATAACTGTTCTGCTTCACAATCAAAAGCTTCTAGCACACAAATTAAACTGAAATCTCTGCTTGGATGCTGAAGTATAAAGGAACTCATGTTCCCACTACACTGCAAGCAAGACACATTGTCACAGATATACAGGAACAATTACACCTTGATACAATTTTGTTTAAATACAACCTATTCTCTTCAATAATGATCTGCATAGGAGAGATGATATGATTTAATCCTATGAAAAGTCTGAAGGCATCAAGACAAGCCATCCTAAACACCAACATAAGCACAAATATGAAGTTTTGATTTGTCTAAAATTTGATAACCAAAGTGCCAGTTTGAAAGGTAGAACTTTTCACACATCCGTCTCAGATTTTTTTTAAGTGTAACTGGGTTTGGTCTAGTATAAGTTTTACAGTGTGAACTGAGAACATTGCACAGCATCCCAGTCTGTTTGCCTATACTGCATTTTCTTTCTATTACTGTGAATACGCTGAGAGAAGCAACCCGGCAGAACCTGTTCAGTCCATTACCTTCTCTCAAGGTAACAGCTATGAGACCCACCCCTGCAGAGAGATGTGCATCTCTAAACCATACCAATCTGCAGAAGAGTATGATCCCACTCTGGATGTATGTCCAACCTAAGCTTAAAATCTCAGCTTTGAGTTTTGCATTTACAGTATTTAATTTCTGACATAATCGACGCTAACAACTTAACTTGGAGTTGCACAGACTTTCTTATTGTGAAGAGTTCTAGAGAGTTCAACATAATTACTTGCTAGACTAATGCATCTCCTGTAAGTATTTACAGGATGTAACTTTTTTTTTAATGCTAAAATCACAGACACAGGCATTCATGAAAGGTTAAGGCTGCACCATTAAATAATCCTGGTTTTCTAAAAATCCCATCTACCTAGCTGTTACTTATCAGATATCCATTTAATTACTGTACTCTGTTGTCTTGATCTGGCTTTGCCACACTGTGATAAATTGCACACAGGTGTAGTGCACACTGTTCCAGGCACTTTACCCCACCCCATTTCTCCAAAGGGTCATAAAGGGCAACTACATGAAATAAACTGTTATAGGAAATTTCACACAAATGGGGAAAAGCATTTTTTTTAAAAAGCCTGAGCTCTTAAAAGGACTTTGATCACTCTCAGTAAATAGTATGTCAACTTAACTTACAAGCTGGCTTGTATTGGGGGTCCAAGGTGTCTGTACAATGGCTTTGAGATATCCAGGCATAAAGAAAATTATATGAGTTATAAATCACAAAAAATGCTGAACACTGTATAGTGTTGTACAACACTTACACAACAAGTATACAACACTTACTTCCAGAGCAGGGGATCAATTTCAATGATTATAATATTTACCAAGGATCCTTGACAAACCTGGTGGCTATTTCCAGCTGTTAAACTACTAGATCAAGGTTATTCCACAGGATCTCTCTATGCCTTCACAGAACAGGCTGCTGACTGTGCAACTCCACAGTGATCATTTAAAAAAAAAAAAACAAACCACAACCCAATTTACATTCTTTGTTGTCAGTGCTATTTTAGTTTCAAAAGCACTACCATTTAAGGGTATTGCCAATCACCAGCTGGCTAAGCACTAATTTCTCATCCACCCCTCTCCTAATCACACACAAAAATTAGAGAATATGAAGTTAATATAGCAAAAATGGAAGTTTGTGCTCAAAGTAATCGGAGAAACTGCTTCCTTGAGACACATGATTAAAGTTCTGCATATGAGTTCCAGCCAAGTTAATTTTCTTAAATTGAAAACTCCAATGCAACAAAGTTACATCAAAAAATTCTGTGCAGCGTTGTTTTTCCTAACTATCCTCAGATTTCAATAGAAGTCACATATCGTCAGTTACAGCAGCCTTAATAGTCCTTCAAAGATCATGCACAAGTAGAGTTCTGAATTACTGTCCCCTGGCATCAACACTGATTTACTTTAATTTTTTTTATTTTACTCTTTTCATTGAAAATGTTCTTCCTTCACTCCCACCTCTCCCGAAATGCCACGATATCCAAATACTTATTTCTTATGCACTGTCTGCAAGAAAAGTGATTTTAGTTTCTAATCTAAAAAGGTACAGATTACCTACTGAGTTGAAAAACTAGAATGTCTGTCACCAGCCAAGATATGTTGCTCATCACAATTTATGCTTTGCAGTTCCAGAAATCATATATTTCACACTTTCATTCTGTTCACATTCAAATAAGGTATCTAGCAATCAAATATTTAATGGAACAAAATTCTATAACACTTTTTTCTTTTAAAGAAATATTTTAATGTGATATTTAGAGTATTCAAATGGTTTGCTGCTTTTCCAAAACATGTTTCTATTTTATAACTATTAAAAGATAAATTCTGAATAACACACAGAACACTTGAATTAGTTTTTACTGTGAACTATAGAAGACAAGATAGAAAACTCAGAGAAATACTACATGGGCCAGCACTGCCTAATAACATGTTTTATACTATTGCGTGACGACATAAGAATATTAATAGAAGAAAATAGAACATGAAGTCAGCATCTTCCTTTATAGAACATCATATTGTGGACTATAAAGGTTTTATGAAACATAATTTGAAGCCAAATTTAGAAAAATGCATAATACTTTCAACACCCAGTCTGCATCTGTAGCAGGACTGAACTTCAGCAAAGCAGCACTGCCCTGTGGCATAGCCCAAAATTAAGCCAAATAAAGGCAGGGTGCAAGAAGATCAAAGTAGTAAGACATCCCTGCTTTTCTTCTGTTTCCTAGGTTACTTCTCTATACCTATGTTTCTTTCATGTCCATGTTTTAAAAGAGTCATTTGACATTTACACTTGAATTAATTCCATCTATAAATACCTAGTTTTGGGATGTTAGCAGCTCATAGTACCCATTTCATTAAGATTTTTAGGATTTTAAGTGATAAAACATTAATTATTCTTTTATGTTAAGTAGTGTCTGAAGTATAACAATTAACATAATCAAATCTAGACTAAGGAGGTCTCTGAAGATCTTCTGCCCCTTCAAATTAGTTGTCTGTCCTTATTCAGTAGCATCTCTTGGTTCTTCAAAGCAGTTACTCAGAAAACAATTCCCAAATTCTGATTGAGAAAGTCAACCAGAGACAAGCAGCTGGTTTGAACTCTCTCTGCACCTTTTAATCTCTCTAGAGAAACTTCTACCTTAAGTGAAAATCACAACTCATCACAGTAGTGTCTTTTCTGACAGAAAAACACAACCAGGATGGGTCAATGCGCTGACCAGGTCTGCCAGCATAATGCAACCCCTGTTAAAACAGAATTTTTTTTCAGTCCTGGACTAAATAAAAATTAAAGATACAGTCTTTTCAGCCCACTTTTACCAGTTGACCTTCTCCAGCCATTGAAGTATTCTACTCTTTCAAGTTCAAGATCAGCTAAGCCCTCACCTTCCTCCAGCAGTGATGACTGCACGTGATTTCAATGTATCCAGAAAAAGAATGACCCTGTGACAAAGTTTGCTAGCTGAGGTGCTGGGACAGCCTACCTGCATTACTACAGCTCTCCTTCTGCTCTCTGCAGCCACATAATTTATTATGCCCAAAGAAAGATCCTGATCACCTTTTCATAATTCACGAAGCCTAATACTCTATGCCTGCTCTGACAGTAAACCTTACACCTTTTTCACCTAGAAGACACACACTGTGAATTAAAATGTAGGGTTTCTTTTTTCCAGTAAAATAGAAATCAGAACTAATCTTCCCTTAGGTCCTTCCCTTTCCCGCCCCACCCCCCCCCCCCCACCCCCCAGTTTATGTGGCACAGACCAGCCCGCAATAATCAAACCAGAGCCATTTAGTGTATAGTCTAGTCTTGCTGTGACTAATAGGATGATTGGTTGTATAGCTTCTTTATGGTTGTTCATTATATCACCCTTACATAAAGTAATTTAATTTCAGTGGGATAATTAGGGTATTTCTAATCTAACTGATAGTCTGAATGAAATGAGATTCTCAGAGGGAGATTTGTGTACCAGGAGATTGGTGACCTTCGGCCCCAATTTTCACACAATGTATTAAGCTGACAGCCTTACTTCCAAGCCCTGCTGCACCAGCTCTTCACCACTTGTGCAGATCTATGTGCTACAGACAGCAACGTTCAATGAGGTACTTCTAACCAAAATCCCGTTATTAAAGGAAATTGTAATATTTTATTTGAATTACAGAAAAATAATCCAGACCATCATTCACTAGCTGGAAATGCAGCACTATTATTAGTCTGCCATGCAAGGCATGCAACTAAATTCTTGCTTTTAGACTGTTCCCTACAAGGCAACATCGGGTATTTACAACATTGACTTGATCAACACCTACACTTTTATAAGTATTTCAAAGAAAAAAATTGACCAACTCCACCCCCAACTTTTATGGAAACTTATGCAAAAGTTGAAAAAAGCAGCTTCTGTACCACTAGCAAAGCAAACTGAATCAATGCTATATTGTATTTCTGAACCAAAAAATTAGGTTTCTCTACCTTTTGCCATAACCTATAGTGCCAAGCAGACCAGACTACCTGGCTGACTAACAGACAAGGAAGGCCCTCCGTTTCTTCACTGACACTTATACACCAGCATCTATCTTTCTGTTCTCTGAAAGCTGACACATTCCTTTCCCACATCCGTCCTGGCTCAGACCAATCAGACTCTCTGAAAGCAGCAAGGGTCTTTTTCCTTCAGTTGAGTGTGGACTGAATCTGGTTACTGCAGCCTAAACCCTTCCAATCATATCTGCAGTATCATCCCTGAGTTGCACATTCCTCTGTTGATCCTAGTCTTTACAAAGGATGACACTCTTAACTACCAGAAGCCTTCATCCACAGACCTTTGAAATTATTTCCCTGTGATTAGTAAACATCTTCATTCTCAACAGCTTAGCCTTTAATCCTAAGAGCTAACAGAAGTAAAAAAAAGCTTTATGAACTGAGGAAAACACTTTTCTTTGTCATATAATCTATTTTTAGTGTTCCAATATTTGATTTGAAGACAGCAAATAAGTTATAGAACTTTCAAGCTTCTTTGTCCCAGACTAGCATAAACAGCTGAAGTGAGGGACTGAAGACCCCTCACAGACACAATGAAATCCTGTATACAGTGAAGTCAGTGTTCCCACTAACTTCAAAAGCATCCCAATTTCACCTACAGCTCTACAGTTGCACACAATCAATACAGTGTCAAACATATATAGTGTGTACATGTGTGTGTATATACATACGCATTTAGTATGCATATATACATACACACATGAAACTATTAACCTGTTTCCTATTTCAGCATAATAAAACAATTTAATGAAAGCATGTACACTTGTTCTCTGAAAAAGAAACCTCAACATTTACACTTGAGCACAGGGAAAATACATTATCTATAGTATTTATACCTCAACACTTAAAACAATAGACTTCATAGACTTTTCAAGAAATTGTTCTGCAATTAACACCTTTTTAAAGAGAGGTATTTTCATTGTTTTTAAAAATCAAAACCCAATAATCTGCTACATATTATAGCTACTAAAGACATTTTCTATAAACCACCACATGAAAAAACAGTGAGAATTAAGATTCTGTGTAGATCCATATTTTAAACCCATTTGCCAGGTGAGGTAATAAATCCAGCATAAGAGCAGCCCACCTCAATCTTTATTTCACTCAGTCTCTCACCTTATCATTTTTCAGTACTGGTCATTTGAATTTTTATTTTTGTCACCAAGCCTTGCACTTGCAGCTATATCAGACCACTTCCTTGGAAATTTGTTGTTAGCAAGTCACTAACATGAAATATAGTAATGACTCCTTACAGAAGTAGCAGTCTTGTCAGGGCCTATTTAGAAGACTCTTTAGTTCATGGTTCATTGACCTGATAAAACGAAGAAGCCATTATAGTTTAATGGGTCAATATAGTTCCCATACAAGAAGTGTTTATACTAAAGACAACAAAGGACCATTTTCTACTTTTTGCATACCACAGACTTAATCTTAAATAATTTTCAGAGAGAAGACAGTGTCAATCAAAAGTAGTTTTAAAATAGTATTTATTTTATAGTATCTTCATCAGATGGCCATCTTAAGATTTGCCAAAGTATTCTTCTTTGTCAAAGACAAAAAAAGAACTCCTTGCAACACTTGCAGATAATCTTACATTGATTTCCCAAAAATATATCTAAGGATCAAGAATATTTCCTACAATAAATCTGCTTTACATTAAATCATGAAACCTGAAAAAGCCAAATCAAAACCAAATTCATTATTATTATACTAGTGTATTTAGGAGAACTGACAATGGACAGTACTGGATTCTGCTCCATTTCTGCATCTGCCATCAAGTTAACAGAACTGTACTTTGGATGAGTCTTCACTGAAAGCATCACTAACTCTCCTTTAAAACATACCCTGACATCCTCAGATGAAGTGCTATAGACATTTCTGCTTTAAGGGTTTGATTTTCAAAAAAGTTAGGTGTTAAGGAGTGTGCCCAATTTGAGCATTTAATGCTAATATGCACAACATGGAAATTGTATCTATAGTCGGATACATGTTTACTCATTCGAACGGGCTCATTATTATGCATGCACAAAAGAAAAAAACTGCCCTGAAGTCCTAGCAGCAGGTTCCTCTCCTGCCAGCTAAGACAGCCGTTCAGCACAACTCTGCTGCCTCAGTCTGCTTCTGTTCTGGATCCTTTCAACCCTGCCAGGACTTAATTTCTTAACCTTTTAAGAGAAATCAAGAGATTGTGCAGTGCTGTGGTGAGCCAAAGACTGGTTATTTTGCTAGGAAAATAAGAGATGAGAGCCCCATGCTATAGTCTAGTTTTATCCAATTAGGAAGACAAGCACTGAAACCTGCTGGACTGAACCATGTTTTATGTACAAGCTGGGCTAGAGCTATAAGGATAACCTGAGGTGGAAGAGGAGAAAAGAGCTGTTAAAACTTTTGGCCCATAAAGCACATCTTGAAACCTAGCTACTCCTCCTACAGCCCCTGTACACAAGTTCAAAACCGTTCCTCGTGCCACTGAGCCTTCATAAAAGTTGAAGGTACTCAGCAGCTCCTAAACAATGTTTCACTGCCTCACTGCAGCTTGTCCCTTGTCCCTGAAGAGGCACACAGTGTTTTAAATCAATAGCAGAAAATTATCTTCTTTGTATTTACTAAGTTATGTCCTGATATCAAACAGAGAAAGCACACAAAACCCATGTCCACTGCCCTTAAATATATGTATTTTTATACTAATTACAGTTAATAGAGTGACAAATTGCTATGGTAAGTCTGCCAGGGAAAGAGAAGACACATCTACTTTCACATACTTCAGCAACTTTCAAACAATGCCAGCATTAACAATGATATGCTGCAATCACAAGAAGCCTTACTAAAGCTCCATTTTTAAATGCTCCAACTGCTATGAAGACATGATTATAAAATTGCTTTATTTCTTACCTATTATATTACTGTCACCAAACAAAATATTTCCATTTTAAAAATCCAGATAGTTTCAAGAAAAGTTTTGAACTAGCTTCACTGTTAGCACTGTTTGGAGGTGGGGGAGAGCCAAACAGAAAGGAGAAAAAATAATCAGAATTTTAAGACAGAAATCACCCTTTCTTAAATTAATCAAGTAATATACTAAAATTTTTACCTTAGTATTCTACCATAATTTTTTTTGCTGAATTTTATTTAGATTCAGAGTTCATGTCTTGCCCTTAAAAGCTACACAATAGTCAAGTGCTCTGTAAAATGACTCCAATGTCTCCAAAGAGACCTGCAAATCATACAATTCTTTGTGAAATGTGTTCAGTGCTTAAAACATTCAAGATTCTCAAGGAAGAGGTTACCTATATAGGTGTGTTATATAAAACTCATTGATTACATAAACTCTGTCACCACATCTCAGCACAACCCATGTAACTAAATTGAGTAATTCTCCAGCATTGCAATGAAAAAAAGTTTTAAAAAGACAAATACATAGTCCACTACACAATTCATACATCATTCACTCCTTGTGCTGTATCATTGCCTTGTTATTTTTTCCTGGGAACAGCAATTGTTTACCTTGTTTCATCCATTTCTATTGTCTCCACTGATTAGTGGAATCGCATTTCCAGGGTAAACAAGGTGAAAAAAACCACCTCTTTCCCACTGTCCCATTTTCTGTCAGGAAGGCTTGAAGCAAAGTAGGCCTCCCAATAAGTTTTCTAATCCAGATAAGCAGGGCTAAGATATCTGACAGCTGTTTCACGCTCTTCATCATCATCTGAAACAATCAGTACGCATTAGAGAGTACTTTTCCCTTTACAAAGGTGATAATTAGATAACAAGCTGAGATTAAAGTAATTACAGTTAGACAGCTGGCAAGGCAGCACAGTCATGTTGAAATATTGTTGATACTTCAGCATCTGGTTCTAATAACAGCACAGGCTAAAAGATTTTACATTAATTACAGCACATAATTTAATATAAACATATTTAATTACAATTGATGAGCGATAAACTGTTCAAGAATGACTTAACCCCTTACACATGTCAAAATGATTGGAACTTCATATATATCTTTCCACTTTAGGAGCAAGCTACAGTCAGTATGAAAGGTTAGGAATCTCCATTTTTAAGAAAGGGTTCTATCTGGAAAGGTGAATTTCTGATATGTTATTTAAATCTAATTCAAAACCATGTTAAAACTGACAGCATACTACAGAATTCAGGACCAGCTCCAGTAAGACATTTAGGCAGAATTGCAGCTAAGCCCAAAATTGCTATCTCAAAAATTCCATCAAAATTGCCACCCAACCCTGAGGCATCTACAGCTCCCTGGTGCCTGTTTTCCCAAGGATGCTTTCAATTACCCTGATCTTATCAAAGCAAGGCAACACAGAGCCTCTGCTCCTTCCTAAACCACATTGGATCCAGATTCAAGGGCCTGCTCCAGGAGCACAAGAGATGTAAGGGCCCTCCTATGTGTTTAGGTAACCATCGGGTAAGACACCAAACAGCCCTAGGAGTGTAGCTGGTAGACTCTTGAAGGTTCTGACTCTAACCATTAACTTCTGCATCACACTCACTCTTGTACTCCTCTGATCTCATCAACATTGTAATTTCTTGTATGTCCCCAGTCAAAACTATTTGTGGTAAGGAAGGTCCCACCAAGATCGCTACAGCTTAAAAATTTACACTGGTGGCCAAGAATGGTAGAAATTAGACAAGCTAATCTCTCTGACAACAAGGAAAAAAAACAAAGCCTGATTTCCAGGGAACTCATTTCACTCGTTAATACTGTAAGGATTCCAGTGCTTACCTCCCCTCCTTATGCTCCTCCTTTGCAACCTATCTGTAAGAAGGAGCACTCCTCCTTCTCCAGCGAGGAGCATATGCACTAGCTCCCCAGAGCAGAAGTATGGCTCGACCTTCCATACAAATGAACCCTTGCAAGGGTACCTGCAAGGCTGGCTGCACACCTCTGCTTCTATCATAGTCTGACCATGCATGTATATAAAAAAATTGTCATCCTCGGGCTCCTGTCTGACACTCCCCTGAGTCAGCGAACTCTTCGTGCCTTAGTTACAGCTCTCTTTGCAGGAAAATTTTCATGTTTGCACCTGACAAAGCCAAAGCTTTATACCTGAACAACAATAATTATTATTAAAAAAAACACCTTCTGATATCTGTGGCTTTTTCAGGTGAAATGATAAAAAAACCCACAAGGACAAGAGAGGCTGTGTATGTTGTGAGCCTGAAGATGGCATGTGATACGAGTAATAAAAAATGGGAAGTGTACACTAATCGTGACGGGGAACCCATTAATGTACACATTAGACCAAACATGTATTAACATCTGTTTTTCTGAACAAATAAAGTCAGAAAGGTGAAATTAAGATGAGCTTAAAAGACAGCACATGCCCTCTACTATAGTTTGGCTCTTTCTTTTAAAAATTTAATTCTTTTTCCCCCCCTATCTTCAAACAGGTAAGAAATAAATCAGCCTGCTGCCTTAAGAGAGAAATAGAAAAACCTAAAGCAAAGGTGCAGGCAAGCATAATCCTCTTTCCCAGGCCAACCACCATTACAGTTCTACACAGAACATAGGATACTTTTGTAGCACACCTTACCTAGCACTGACCCTTGGCATCTCTAGCACACAGCCTACACAGCGTTTAAACAGTTCTAGTTAGCATAGACCTCACAGTACCTTCAGTCAGAGTTAATATTTCTGGCAAGGCTGTAAAACCATCTTTTTTATGAACCTACTCACCTAGACTCTACTGAAAATAAAACAGGTATCTAGCATACCACATCATTACCTACAGGGCTGCTGAAAAACAAAGCAATAAAGTGGATATCCTGTGAGATGGTATCTTTAAAAAAATAAAAGGATACATTTAAACATTAAACTTGAGAGAATTCCAGGAAGGATGATCAGGGACTTTAGCTTTAGTCCCATGATTAAAAGAGACATATGTTCCTTACAGGTACTAGGTCAGCAAAGGAAACAAACATCTTTTGGAAATTGATGAGCATTTTGAATTCTTATTTAAAAGCTTCTGTAAAAATCTAGTCCATTCTTTCAACTAGCCCCACATAAGGACATTGGATTTCTTCAAAATAACCAGTGTTCATCTCTTTGCTCCAACCTTCTTTAGCAACATATAGTATATTACACTTTCCTGGGTAATGACTCATAGAAAAACTGCAACATTTTTCTGTGCTGTGAAACAAACAGCTGCCATTGAGGGGATGCTCAAAATAACAAGCCCTTTGAAAAGATTATCCTAAAGACTGAGTAGGCTGCAACATAATTCAAGAGAAATCACGAAGAGCTTAGTTTTCTACACACCTCTTTCCTTATTTTCTAATCATTACTTTTAAACTTCTGGCCAAATGAGTCATTCCACAGATACCGCCAAATAAAGTACAGTGAGTGCTACCTACTTGAATTCCTGTAGTCAAAGAATAGTCATTAGCTCATTTTCCATTTTATTTACTCTTACGAATCTAACAGGCTCTTACCAATTTTAACAATTTTAAGCTGTCCAACAGATTTTTCCTATCATAAACTTTGTTTTTCTGTGTTTCTGCCAAAAAAATCTCTACATTTTTGTCCTCATCTTGTCTTTGGGATTCAGCACCATCAGTGATGTCAACAGAACTGTGACAGTAACTTGTTATTGCATAAATACAGTGCATTAAATAATTTTCTTTGCAAGGTCTTCTTTCAGCCCTACAAAGACAAGTTCTGAAATAGTTTTAAGTATTTTAAGCTTACATGAGATAATATTTGTCCTCAGCTAAATTGCTTTCCACCAATGGTACTCTGGTTTTCTTGGGATTAATTTTAAGTGATTAGTTTATTATCTCTTCAAGGATTCCATTTTTAGGACTTCAAACTGAGCAATAAACCACCCAACATGTATCAAAAGTGATTTCTAGATAATACTTCCACAGAAAGATTAAATACGTGGCCTGAACAAGTGGACAACTTTGATGAACAAATTTTGATGAACTGCTTTTGCTTACCCTCAGTTTCTTGCCATTATTGAATTTCTATGTTGTGTTAAATTTGGGAAGTCAAAACTACTCAATTATGCTGTTGGAGTTACAGCTTCTCCAGCTGTCTACTTACTCTTCTGAACTACAACCAGTCAAAACCAAACCCAAATTCTACTGTTGACATGCAGGTGAGGTCTGAACAAACTTTTCTGCCTTATCGCCAGTGTCCTCTGTGCACATGGAGAAACAGAATATATGTTGTTGGTGCACAGCAAAGACTTAACTTCATTACTCTATGCAAATGCATCAGCCATTTCCCTGACAACTGAAAATTTGTACACAGCTTGCCCACCTAGATTCTCTCAGCAAGACCACAGAAGGAAAGCATGGTCTTTAGCCTGAAGTGACTGATGCAGAATATACAGTAGCTTCCCTCAGGTTTTCTGTGGGTCTCAGAAAATAATGTAAACTCATTCTTCTTCACAGTGCTCCCTGTAGCAAGTAGAAACTCTGATATTACGCTGAAAAAGATGAATGGTATCAGGAGCGATGCATTATTCTGTTTCAGCATTGTCTCTCATCACTTAGAACTACCGTGGCCTCACCCCTAATCTTATGACAGACAAAGCAAAGGTGCTGAAATACAGAACTAAGTTACTGCAAACTTCAGCTTGAGAAGGGAGATGGACATTAACCGGGGCAGGAGGAAGAAAGAGATGGTGGGGAGGGAACAGTAGAAAACAGCTTTGTATCTTTCAACCTTGGTCATTACTTTTCTAAGAAATAAACTACAGGTTACCTTTTCAGAAGAGGCTGAGGTTGAAGAGCTCATTTTCATTCCATGTTTTAAGACTTCAAATTCACTAGCTCAAAAGAAGTAGTTAAAAATCCATTTACAGAACAAGATCACTCACATTACCTCATCTTAGACCCTGACCTTCCCAGTAATTTCAGGGCAGAGAGGCCTCTGAGGATGAAAGTATCAGTACTATACTTTTAATTGTGCTGTGCAGAGTCACTGATGTGCTTCAACATGCTTTGTTTTCTGAACACAGATATGTACAAAGAGATTGGGTGTGCCCTAGTGTTTCATGGTAGGTGATCATGCTTTGGTAAAGGATGATGCATGAAAAAATCTGCCATACTACCTAGGTTTTACTTCCTGTACAATTAAATATTTATGTATAATTAATGTTTGGATTAAAACTGTCTGTTTTAATGTTGCTATACCACTCTACCTTATAAAAATTTTAAAAAATAATTATATTCTGTAGGCATATGATTTTGTACAATAATTAAAGAAGCATACTTTACAACAGTTAGCCCTGTTGTAAAACAGGCTATGTTTTCCTTTATGCCAGTCCCAGACAGTTAAAAGCAGAGATGGTGAGAAACCCTCTTGCAGGACATATGAAGTCTTCTGTTTTGTAATGTGGGTCCTTGTAGCACATGAGACATAAGTAAATGCTAACTATGAAAACCTGAATTGCTCTGTGGCCAAGTTACTCATCTCAACCTTCATTCCTAAATCTTGTGTAAATCCATCTGCTTTGAGTACTATATGCCACAAATACTTTTTAAACAATAAACTAACCTTGGTGTTCCTTTATGAGCTATGAATGTAGTAAAGACCTACATATAGGCCATGATAATTCAAGTGCTTGTGGCCATACCTTAGCAAGTTCTGTCATATGAAACAACAAAACATATACAAAACACTTTGCTGTATGTCTTTCTGGGTTGCTTTTAAGCCAAATAATTTAATTAATCCTGCTTAGATTGTCGCCACAGATATCTGAGAAGGCACAAAGCAACTCTTACCACTGACGGGTATAATAGGAGTAAAAAGCTGACAAGTGAAAAGAGGAAAGAACCACTTATATCGCAGCCACTGCTGAGATTGTAACAGGGATAACACACCATCAGAAAAGCATTTCATGGTACACTGCAACAGCAGCAAAGCAAGCTGGAAAGTTTCTTTACCTTCTTGTTCCCATGTGTGCAGAGCTGTTACTCCTTAAAATGCTGCCAATACAGCTGTCTGTGGGGTCACAGTACAAACCCATCACTAAAATGATTCAGGTTAGAAAAAAAAAAGTTATTTGGATCACAGATCATTCTGGCTTATTGATGATCACAACATTGTTTGCCACACAACTGCTAATCGAAAGCAATAGAGCAGAAGCAAAAGCAGATTGAATCTCCTCTGCCAAAGTAGCACTTCATGGATGGACCACTTCAGTCTGCTTGTGGATTCAATTCACTGCTTTATCATTCTTCAGATCCTGTCAGTGAAGCATAACCTAACAGAAATGCAAGACATACACAACATGGCTTTAAAATCACCCATATAAATATATATACATACTAATCCCCATGGAGACGTACACATACATGATCAAATAATAGTTGATTATAAAGTAGCTGTAATTGATAACATGTCCATGTTGATCATGATCCTTCCATCTTATTTGTATTGGTAAGAAGTAAGCATAGAGACTATGCTATCAATTACAAGTCCTCAGTCCCTAATTTCACAAACTAGTCAGATAACAGGTGTTTCTGTGCATTGGCCCCAGAAATCCCATCAAAAGCCTCATTTTTCTAAATAACATCAACACAATGCTAAATTAAAATAAAGTACAAAGGTGTACTAACTTTAGCATCACACTTCTAGCAGTTTATGGAGAAATAATCACAGGTCTCAGATACATAACTGTTACAGTTATTCTGATTAAAATCCTTTATGATATATACAAAAGATTTAGGAACATATTTAGGTAACAGCTAAGATAACAACACAGTCTTCTCACACTTCAGCCAATACTGTTGTTAGAACAACCTGAAACCAAAAACATTGACTGTCAGATGGTTTTAGGTTCATACCTCTAAACACATCTATTGGCTCGCATGCAAAAGATTTTGCACCCCTCTCTTCTCACTCTCTTATACACTTAGCAACCTTATTCTGACACTGTTCATCCCTGCTCTCATTCTGACTGAGGAAGGACAGTGTTTGTTTTGTCACCCATTATTTCTCACACGTCATGTGGCTAACTTATACACAATGTACAGAATTCAACTATATAAAGAGAAAAAAGAAGGCCAAAGATCCCAAGATTCAACCCTGTATTTCCTCTTCTATGCTCACACTTTGTTTCCCTAATCTACTCATGCCTTTCTAATCTTTTTAAATTTTATTTCATGTTATTCACCTACTGCTATCTCCCATTCAACCTCCTCATTACAGAGAATATAGACATATAGTGCAAACCATTGTCCCAGTTTCCTTCTCCTCCTCCTCTGTTCAAAACAGAACACCTCTACCAAAGAAAAAAAAAGAAACCTGAAAACCACATCTGCTCCACAACACACTCCAGATGCAATGCCTATTGGTCATGCTGCAATTGTTCTGTGCAACTGCTCACGCCTCTTTAGAGCTAACATGCTTCAGGGCAGAAATTCCTTCATCTGGCACATCTACCTTTTGTGAACCGAAGCAGTGTGCGCTTGGAGGTGAACACAGGGCACTTTGTTTGATGCAGGTTCAAAAAAAGAAACCAAACCTCATACAAACCAGGTCATCAATATAGACTTAAATTAAAGCCCAGGCTCTGACAAATAAATTTAAAAGCTTCTTCACTTACACTTGAGAGATTTCAGATAGACAATGACTATTTATATTCACTAAATTCAACACAATTGAGAGAAAGGGGGTGATTTATAAGATTTGGAGGGAGAGGAGGTGGAGTCTAGATCCAATTGTCCCCAAATTTTGGAGTTCAACTCTAGATCAGTATCTTGCATTCCATGATAACTCCAGCACATGTGGTTTGCTCATTGGGAGGCTTGGGTTTTTTTATACAGAATGCACAAGTAATCAAGCCTGTCTACAATGACAGAACTTTCATTTCATTCTTCAGCATTTAAAATAGATCAGGACTCCAGGTGGGATTTTAAGAGAGGCAATATTTAAAAATTAGCATATTTATCATGACCATTTTAAAGCAATTTACATCCATCATTTTTTCTTACAGGTTACATATACACTAATGTCCACCCATGTGGACACATCACTGTACTAAAGAAAGAAAAACTGCATGTGTCTGAAGAGTAGTAGGCAGTTTTGATAGACATGTGCTGCAAGGGCAATGGGGCTACTTAATAAAAAGTAGCTAAAAAGATTTGAGCTGGTAGAAGCTGTTGGACTGTAGCACTGCATGCTAGCACAGTTTGATCTTTTTCATTCCATTAGAGGAAAATCTGCTATGCAGCTCTCAAGAACCTAGCAATAGAGGATGGAAAACAGATGCATGGCTTTGCTTTTTGCCTTCCTGAAAGAATTATGTTCCACTTTTAAAAACAAAAATCCAGCAAGAAAACAGAAGTTTCAGGAAGCTGCAAATACACATTTGTTTTGATAAATTTATTCACAAGGAGAAATAGTACATTTAAAAAAATGTTTTATTTAATTTAATGAAGAAGTATTCATCTTTTTGATAGGTAATAATTAACCATTATTCTGTCATAAACAGAAAAGAAAGATGTACCTATGCAGCACTTAACTGAGCATTGTGTTAATCACACTGCAATGACTCAAAACACAAAAGTGAAGCAGTGAAGTTTCTTAGATGAAGTGTTCCTTTTGCCAAGGAAAATACAGCCTTAACATCCCTGAAAGTTAACTCATGATCACATAAATAAACCTTCAATTCAGTTTTACCCAATCCCTTTTGATTAAATTTCAAAGACAGATAGAAGCTGCTCAGCTGTCAAGATGACAGATTTAAATAATTTACACTGATGTGGAATATTAAGGCTTAGAAACTTCTCTGCATGCACAATTTCAGGAACTGTGGAGCAATCCCCCCAGATATCCCATGCTTTAAATTAGACAAAAGCAGATGTTGTTCAACATCTATCTTAGCAACTGATAGAGGCACAGACCTTGAGCTCTACTGAGTTGATAGTGGTAAGAAACAGCAAAGAGGAGGAGGATTTCTCCAAAGTGCTTAAGACAGTACCTGTGTGGGGACTAGCTAACACGCCTTTGCATCAGCCCTCACAGTAGGAGAAACATCCAATTCACCTTTTCAAAAAAGCAGTAACCACACATTAACTATGATATATGCTACTTCCTTCAAAGTAGCAGCCAAGGCTTCCCGCTAATCAGCAAAGTCCAAGGGTAAGGATCACCAATCAAGTAAAATCTTTTACATATAACATTTTTATTAAATATAGTTAAAACTGAAAATGTATGTGTTCAGGTATATTACTCTAAGCAATGAAGAAAAATAAAGTTTAGGCATAAAGAAATTCCAGGTTCTCAATTGCATACCTTTACATTATAATTTTTTTAGATGTATTTTTCCACTTTTCTCCAAGTACATTAATATGAATACTATGTACTTTTCATAATGGAAGAGAGGATGTGAAGGTCTTAAAATACTGTGTACATAAATGTCTTTGAGTGGGTACACTGACATGGCTGATTCTACAGAAATCTATAAATTACTTTACAGGCCTTCAAGAGCCCAATAATGGCTCCAATTTAGCAGTCATATGATTAATATAACCAATCCACTACTAGATTTTATTTCCATCCTATTTAGAGAAAATATACAAGCCAATCTGACCCAGTTCAGTCTTGCTTGAAACCTCCAGAGAATTATGCATAGATCTATGACATGAGAAAACTCATTTAAAAACAGATTAACATGCAAATCTGGTTTGAATTATTCACTTTACAGCATTTATATTTTTCCAGAAAAGTTGGGCAACACATAGACTGTGCTTACAGAAAAGGGCCTCCATATCTGAACTGCTACATCGCAGAGACAACTACTGTAACATTCTCCATTCTCTTAAATTGAACAATATATGGAAGTCAGACAAAAATTGTGGCAGTTGGATTTTTAGCTTAAGGTAACATCTCATTAAATAAAGGAAATCAGAGAAAAGGAACTTGTACTAAAAACCTCATTCTTGAAGTAAGACAATAGTGATTTGGCCTATCTGGACATAAGTCTAATGAGTTCAGCATCTTTTATTTCAAAAGTAATTTTTTCCTCTAATATCTAATTGCAATATGTTTCATTAAAAAAAATAAAATAAACTGGGGTAGGAGGAATTGCTCTTCCCTAATCTGTTGCTTATTTTTTCTACATCCAAGCTCTGTTTTCATCCAAAGCATGAAGATCGAGAGAGAGAGAGAGAGAGTGCGAGCGAGC
This sequence comes from Falco naumanni, assembly GCF_017639655.2. Taxonomy (NCBI): domain Eukaryota; kingdom Metazoa; phylum Chordata; class Aves; order Falconiformes; family Falconidae; genus Falco; species Falco naumanni. Next base: position 12,108,468 of record NC_054063.1, on the reverse strand, counting down.
GCATGTGCACGCGTGCAGAGAAAATGTGAGTGAGAACATAGAGCAGATAAAATTACCTGACAGGATGAGGATGACAATAAATATTTTCAATGAGTTTTTTTGATTTGTAGTGTTTGATATTTTGCCCGCTGGGATATTTAATGACCATTGACATTAACATAGGAGAGAATGGTCCCAGTCACCATCAAGCACAGTCCAGTTCTTGTATTTTCAACTTCTTTGCTCCCCGCCCACTCAAGATAGTAACAGCTTAATGGTGACTGCCTGGAACAGAACCAAGCACTAAGAAGAGAACCAGGCTACCTCTGCTGAGATGGCTTCAACAATTTGTACAAACACTGTATAAGTGTTGGTTGTGATCTTGTCACTCTATACCCCCAAAATCAATGGCCTAAGTACATCCTGAAAGCACAATACATATTTGATTACTGAAACTGCAAAGAGTAACAAGATCCCAGAACTTCAGAAGGGTGAATCTGACACTGGAATCATAGAACAGATGCCTGTCCCAAACCAGAATCTTCTTCAGAAGATGATGCCTTCTTTGCTTCTTCAAGGATAAAAACTAATGAAGTGACCCTACATCATCTGAAACATAAAATACTGCTCCCCCAAGTCATGAAAATATAAGGACTGCCAAGTAACACTGAAACAAATAACCTAGACTCAACATGATCAAGCACAAGGAAAATAAAGATGACACATAACTCTACATAAGCTTTGCCACATGAGAAGACACTACTAGCACACCTTAGAGCTTGCATGAGTAGCTCAGGTCAGTGAGGTTAAGCTGAATCAAGGCAAGGCTAAAGAAAATGTGCTAAACAGTTCAGTTCAGAGCTACTGTACAGTTTTCTTGACTCAAAGGGCATGCACACAGTTGGTTAATCCAGTCCACAGTTATAAACTAAATTATAGAGTACTACTTTTGATTTAGGATGCCAACACACTCTTAGATATCATTCCTCATAGGTGCTACTGCCACCTCCAGTTAGCTAGAGGATAATAAACATGAGGCATCACAAGTAATTAGGATTACATTTGCATTGTACAGAAGCCAAATTTAGCACACCAAGGACAGGCAGTGAAAGGTTTCTCTAGAACTGATCTGGTTGCTTACAGAATATAGGGTGACTACAAGAAAACTGGATTAAAGCCCACTGCTTATCACCTTCCCAAGCTGTGCATTATACCAAAAAAAAGAATACTAATGAAACTTACTGGAAATAGTCAAACACAATTTCAGATTCTTTGCAACTTATTTTTGTATGTTAACTTTAACTATAAATGCCAAAATCATTACATTGAGCCTTGCTGAAGTGAAGCAGAGTAAAGGTTTGTCTTTGCACCAAACAGATTTTAAATAAAAGTGGTTAATTTAGGATGCAATGCTTTCATAGAGACACTGGACTAATGGAAAGGCAAGGGAGCATTCAGAGTGACCTAAACCTTGAAGCATAGCTTCGGGAGCCTCAGAACTGCAGAGCACAGCCTGCAGAGAATCCAAGGAGGGCTGCGTTGCAAGCTGCCAGGCAAAACTATGAACTTGCAGCAGCCCACAAGAACTGTATCCCTACTTCAGAGAGCAAAGGAACTTACTGTGTAACCGTGAGTAATCCTCAGGGTATTAAATCATTGTGTCGGCCAACTCTGCGCATTTCAGACAGACCAAAGTGGTCCAAAATCTGAAACTGAGCTTCCAAGAATGAACAATGCCACACAAAAAAAAGTTTAGAGTTCTGATAAATGTCACTGTAGACATGCGATTCTAAATAGATATGAATTACTTATTTTGTTGGATTTAAGCTTATTTAGTGGAAACAGTGCTCTGAAATTAAGAACAATTAAGAGCACAGGTGATTTCCAAAGATATGCCTGCCAAGAGCCAACATGATTTTCCCAAGTCCTTGTTTATCTGATTAGCTGCATACATTTCTGAAATTATAATACCTACACTAAAATATGAATTACCTGAATAGATATAAGCCACATTCTCAGGAACTTATCTGCTAGAACAATTAAACAGCTGGTACATACATTAGTCTAGTGAAATGAGTTCCAAGTTAAAGACTGAAATTCTTTATCTTTTTTGAAATATACAAAGGCAAAATGGAATGTTCTATTAATATTAAAGGACAGCTACTGGTAAAAGTCAGGTAGTTCAAAGTTAAATAGAATGATCTGTTGTCCCTAAGCACCGATACACACATTCACACTAATATCTAAGAACCTATCTGTTCTAACCTCCACTGAGCAGTATTGTTGCTAACTGAACATGGAGAATGGGTTTGTTCCATCAGATGTGTTCATTTCTTCTAAGAACACCCTATGGAATATCAAATGTACTAAATATAGCTGTCAACATTAAAAGCATGCAACTTGAAAGTGCTATTAAAGAGCTAAGTGTACTTCACTTGGCATTATAAAGCCAAAGCCCTCTTTAAACATACATCATGTTATTAGCGACTATTCGCATTAATGCAAAAATAATCATTCTTAATATATTTTACAAGACATGTCTAGGCTACTTCCAGGCTCAAGAGTTCCTCAATTTCTCCCACATTTACTGGTAATTACATAAATGAATCAATAGTGTTTCAAGTAAGACAAAAAGAAATAGTTAACTGTAGCAGATTGATACCTTAGCTTTCCATCACAAACCAACTGCATCCAGGTAAAGCTTCAAAATAAGAAATGATGCAATATCAACAAATGCTTGCCAACATCTTATGCTATTGTATTTATTATTGCATTGTCTAGGTGCCATGCATTTTCAGATGTAATCCTGTAGAATTATTACAGGTTTTAGTTAGAAACTCTGGAAGACTTCTAGGAAAACCTTTGCTCAGTAACAGGGGTGGGGTGGGGGAGGCACAGAAATAGTGCAAAAATAAAAACATGAGGGAATCTAGAAATAGCTAGGCCTGAGGAACAGCTCACTAAAATCACAAGCATTGTTCCTATGTCATAAGCAGAACTACTGTACATCTGCTTATTTTCAGAGGCCTCTTGCTTCTACCTCTATAATTCCATCCAAATTAACACCAACCCACTGATACTGTTTGAGAGCAAAATTTAACATGTAGCTGGTACTTTGGTTACTGTCAGAGAGGTCTCAGAAACACTAATGGAAGCTCTATTTAAGCACCACTAGAAGTAATAACATGAATATATTTAGTCTGAAGTATTCTATTTAACATGACCCCTACTACATACCTCTGTTAGCCTGCTTGCTTCCAAAACACACAAAATTCATTTCAAAGACATATAATTTTAAGCAATATGGTGTTAAGCACAGCGAACAATATCTCCCTTAACTTACGCCCCTCCCCTTCCAGTTTTTGGGAACTTATAGAATTTTAACTATTTTATATCTATCCTAAAGAATGCACTGAGATTGCTATCTTATTCTAAAAGTAAGAAGTTAAACACAAAATGTACTTCCAGAAAACTAAAAAAAATACCCAATAACACTTCCAAGAATTCAGTCTGCTTTTTAGTAATTGGATGGATAGAATTAGCCCTGGTATAAAACTACATACCATGATAAATAGTCTATAAATTCAAATACAGGCTGCATAACTCTAAGGTGTCTCAATTCCAACAATCCAGATAGATAAATAAATTACTAGATCACCTATTGCACACAGGTAAACAAGAACCTCAGAAATAGTCTCCTCTACAGTAAATTGCGTCAGTTTAAAATACTAAGAGAACCACAGAACAGTAATGTCTTCTAGAATTCAGAATACTGCTTGGCAGAGCACTCATAAAAAACCAACTAATTCTGGCCTTTACCATAGTAACTGAGACATTCATGTTATTAGTGACAGCATGGTCTAAAACTGAAATCATACCCATAGCAAAACACAGTAAATTCATGAAAGCGAGACTATTTTTTTTATTCTAGATAAAGCCTACTTAATATTCCTATCTGGAGTTAAACACTAATATTGTTCTTCCAACCAAGGCTGATCCAAGAAAAGAAAAAAAAATCTGTTAAAAGGAAAGAGCAAGATGTACCAAAGCACATTTTATAATCCAGAAAAGATGTGTCCCTTGTTTACTCTGTAAACCATGCATTATTAGAGCCAAACCCCACAGACCTTGTTTTTATCAAAATTCCCACTGACTTCAGAGGCCATTTTACCTAGTTTTTTCTCAGCCAGGAAAGACAAACACAATCTTTCCATGACACACAGCAGAACCCTGTTATATAGCTCATCGTCTCTTTATTATTGCTTGCTGTCAGAGAGCAGTGACTTTTGTATGGTTACGATTTTCCCATTGCAAGCATTCAATGAGGACTAGTCAAACTCTGATTAGATATTACAAAACCTTCTCGGAAGGTTTTCTGAACCACAGCCAGTGGGATTCCCTGCAGCATTAAGGGCCAGTCTTGCTCCCACTACAGTCTGTGGGAGTTTTGCCAAGGATGTAAGTGGCATTATGACTGGTCTCTGACAGCAGATATTACCCATCACGCTCAAGACTTGATTAAAGACCTACCCACCTGCAAATATATAACAAATAAAGGGCCTAATTGCATAATGAAATACAAGGGCTTTTAATCCACAATAGACAACACCATCGATTTTAGGTAGCCCACATACACCAAACAACTCATTAGATCAGTATTTGCTTGACATCAGTTTACAGGAAGATTGCAGAGGGATACAAAGTGTACCTATTTTCAAGAATCAGAGAACACAAACAGAAAGCAATAAAATAAAGTTAAATAAAAGAATACCACCACAGCCTAGACCTACAGGCAGAAATAATTTCATACTGTGTACACAAGCCTCCAACAAAGATTTTCTTCACAATATATGTATGATGGGCAGTGATTTTGAATAGTAAGTACAGTGCTGCTATTAGACTTTTCCTTTTCCAAGGCACCAGGCAGAGATGTAGCAGTGTACACAAGTGGGGTGTAAAGTCAATGGGATTACATTTTCCTAATTATTTTCTGCTTGAGGTTTACATCACATACACAAAATGAGATCAGCCGGGACTTGCCTCTCTAACAAATCACTCAGACTTAAACATTGCTCAGATAAACAAAAGGGGGGGCAAGGCTGAGAAAAGGCAGAGAAGTGCTTCTTCAATCACAGTTGCAAGGAACAAAAACCTGGAGGGGGAAAAAAGCTGTTGGACCGCCACCAAATCTCCCCCCACTAGAGACAAGAGCCCATCTGCTGAGCTCTGCAACTTAGCTTTAACTACCATTCAACTCGCGTCTCTGCAGAGATCAATCTACAGAGCTGGCAGATGGACCCCTGCTTCCCTGAGTCGCTGTGTTATTTGTTTAATAAATTTAATTAATATCCATACTGCATTGGATTGCTCCCAGAAAGGGGGCTGCAGCTTTCTCTTTCCCTGATAGCAACATGAGTGATTTCCCAGAAAAGACCAGATAACAGTACCCCCAGGCCATTGAAAAATTAGAAGTGCCATGTGCTTACATTACTTCACATGTATTAATTTTTGCAGTGCACTAATTTGTTCTTGAAGCCTATTTTAACTTCATGAAAGTACAGGATTTTGAAAAAGTCATAATTCATTTTGTTTTGTATCAGTTACAAAATTAGTTAGAAAGGAAAAAAGCATCAAATCTAATTTGATTTCCAACAATTTTATCTATTTACAAGAAAAAACCCAAATTGTTAATGAGGGTGTCTCCTTAGGCAATATATATTGTCACAGTTTCTGCCAACAAGTTACAGGCATTCAGGGTCATGTTGGACATGCTTTACTTCATTGTTTAAGAATGTACTTATTTTAACAAATAAAGACATATTCAGCTCACATAAAATAATTCTTAAAAGCATGCAGGATGAAAGAAAACAAAACTACTAGCAAATTTTTACAGTGTAAAGCAAAACGAAGCAACACATGCTGATATTCCAGTAGCAAGAGGAAGCATAAAATATGTACAAGTATTGAGAACAAAAAAGTTATTTGTCTTCAAGATTAGCATTTCATATTTGCTTCATTTAAGGTGCTTAATTTTTCACCCTAAAAAAATGAAATTGAGGCATAAGTAAGAATTATTTCAGTCAAGCCTATTTAACTCCTGGAGTTGTGTTAAATGCATACACTTTTCCTTGGGTCCCATTTCCTTATCAACTTACATTACGGCTGGAATATTTCATCCTCATGCTTATTAGCTCAGCTCCAGCAGCAGGTGTCCTAGCGGACAGTACAGGCTTGTCAGCATCATCTTCAGCATCTAACCTTTCCTAACACCTTTTTCCAGAAGTAACTGTGGCAGGAAAAAGGTTAAGCACACCTAAACACTGACCTCTGCCTCTGGAGAGGGGAGGGCGAAAGGTACCCAATCCCTCAGGTCAGCCAGCACACCTGCTCCTGGGACCAACTCTTTAGTCCACTTCACTTGAAGTCAGCCTTATTTATTCAAATAATGAGTTTAAATATGAGGCTTTTGCTAGAGTAGGTGATTGAGTGAAGCAGGATAAGGAAGAGTAAGACACACAATTATGCACACAAATCCACAGAGGCATTTAACTGCTTTCAGTTAACTATCACTCCCGCTCACCTTGCTGATAGTCTGTCCCTGCGCATTAACTGTTTCCACTACCACTGCTGGCATTTCCATAGTGAATGTCTAACTTTACCTTCAGAAAGCAAAACAGTAAGAATACCAGTGACCACAGGTATTCTATCACCATCAAAGAGAGCAGTGATAAAAGTCAGGAAATAAGGGCTGGTAGACTTCAGTGGTGTCCAAAGAGCAATTACCTTCTAGTTCCAGAATGAAATTCACTTTTTGAGAAAGAATCTGGGAAGGCAGCCCTGCATGGAAGGGGGAGCAAGTGAAAAGACCTATGTAAAACAGCTGAAGACCCCTCTGTGTACTCTGGCCACATGCTTTGCAGTTGCAGCTCCTGGAGAAGCAGAGGCAGGGCCAGCCACAGGACACAGAGCCTGGCAGTGCCCCCATCTGCAAAAGCAGGAGTCACAGCAAAACAAGAGGTGCCAGAGAATTAGACCTGCTCCATGGATAACTCTGGGGAATTCTTCTCCTTCCAGATCTCAAGTATTGCTACACAGAGCTCACTGAAAGAGTGTTTTTAGGGAGCTGTTCAGTGCAAAAAGAACTTGTACAGCTCAAAAAAGGTTGGCACATGCACTGACAGATTTTTTTGCAGGTCTTGGGATTTGACTGTGTTCTGAAAGAAATTGAGATTTTTTTTTCCCCTCGATATAACAACCTAAACAATCTTTTGTCTCATAATTCTAACTTTCTAAAATACTTATAAAGTCAAATGACAAGCAAACAACAATTACTTCCTACCAAATATTTATGTAGTACCTTTTATTTATTAATAGTATTGTAAGTTTTATACACGTATTAATTCCTGTCCTGTGGGCAAGGAAGCTGAGACACAAAGACACACCAACTTGCCACAATCACCCTCCTAAGGTCAGTAGTACAGTCAAGAGTAAAGCCCTCATTCACTCACTCATATCCTGAAACTCTGCCTTGCCCATTGTCTAGAAAGCTCTTAGTAAGTAGCTGGAGTCTTGAGTACGGTGAGCATCAAAAATAAAGCAGGTTTTTTTAACAGGATTTACGTTTCAGAGAGATGGAATGAAGAAAGTGCTATGGAATAAGCCATCGACATAGTACATTCCGCTAATTTTGGGAGCTTCAAAATCAAGTACTTCATGTATACAACATTGCATCACTCAAAGTAGCTGTGCCATCCTTATACAGGGCAGGTTTGATAACCCAGAAAATGAAAATTCTCCCTACAACCACAAAACAGCCTTTGCACAGTGTTAGTCAAGATTTCACGCACCTCAACCATGACTAGTGAAAGTCTGTGGGGTGAGGGCACAGTTCCTCCTTTGTACAAGAGACATCACTGGCTTCTTTGCCAGGAAATGATGAGAGGCTGCAGACCCTGTCTATTAAGAGAAACATGCAACGGCCTCACCATTTCCCATAGGCTATGAATGCCTCGCAACTTGTGACTTGACTTAGAAGAGAAGTTTCTAGCTCTGTTTTTCACTGCCTTGGCAACCTCATTTCCTTACTATGATTCAGTTTTGTTTGCCAAAGGGAGGCTGGTCATTCGTTGTCTCATCATACTGAGCTGCCTTTATATGATTAATTTTTTTTTAAGCTTCATTTCTCCCTCCATAACATTTTTTGTAAATCGCTGTTTATCATCTTCTAGAGCTGAAATGAAAAATGTCTTTAATAACTTGTATAACCTGTATATTTAATTTCCTAAAATAAAATGAAAAAGTTTTAAAATACTGCAAGGAAAAGGGGAAGAAGAAAACTTGCTATTTGATGGAAAGTTTTAATTGTGATTATATGATTTTATGGGGTGGGATGGTGGTAAGATTTTTTTGGATGGGGGGGGGTACATTTTTTGATTTTGTCATATTCTCCCTGAAAACAAATCAACATCCGTGCTAAAGGATTTACTTTAAAAAAAATTCAGAAGTTTCAGACATGAAGTGCATGTTCAGATGCCCGAAAAGAAAATTAATTTTAATGCAACATAAAGATCAATATTCTTTACATGAGGATCATGCAGTTATATACAGGGCAAGCAGATTTCTTGAACCAAAGTCTGTCTACTTTTATAACAGTATTAATTTTCACAACCTACCACATACTCATAATAGTATATGAGTTAATCAGACTACATCTGCCTAGATTTATTTTCACATTCTCAATGATATGTTATTAATTAGAAGACTAATTCACCTGACAGGCATTAAAGACACACAATAACATTATTCATATTCCCCTGTGAAGTTATATGCATATAAAATATTGAAGAAAGCACAGGAAAGCAGTCACCTATATAACAGATAAACTGTAAACCCCACACAAGCTGTTTGTAAGACATTAACACCTAAACCTCTCTGTAAGATTTACATCTGACCTTATTTCCACACATACCCCCCAAGATAAATTCAATGTGCTTTTACTTTCAGGAGTGCACAGTCCTTTCCAAGTTGTTTTCCTTTGCAAATCTCAAAACACTAAAATGACAGGAAGAGTAGGTTTACTATTAACAAGGGAGACCAAAAGCTGAAAAATTATAGGAAATGCAGCTAATGTGACTCTTCCATATAAAGTAAATATGCAAGCCTTAAGTCAACCTTATAACTTATGACAATATGCTCTGCCTCTTCCTTGTGAGTATGGAAATTTTGCCTTACATGAGCTATGTGGACTAACAAGGAGATGAAGAAATCCTCCAGGTATTATCTTCTTCAATTGCAATACAGAAGGAAAAAGTTATTTCTAAAAGTAAACAAATAGCCCTTTGTCCTTTCTTGTGTCTTTCCCCTAAACAATTGCAACTTGAATTGATAATGCAGTTTCCAGAACAATGAGGAAAGTCCTGTTCTTTCAATATACTCATTATGTTATGGTTTTTACATTTGGTTGGTTAGTTGGGGGGGGTTGTGTGTGTTTGTTGGCTTTAAGGTTTTTTTCTTTATTTTTGCAATTTCCAAGTCAACAGAGGATTTCAGGTTAACTCTAATGCAATCCATCTGTTACTAAAAGCTTACCTAAGTTTAATGATAAATTCCAGCCAAATTCCAGCCAAGTAATGAAATACTGTCACTGCTTATCAGTTTATTATATTACTGTGTATATTAACAACCCAACATAACATTCCCCCATGTCTGATTCACCGGACATAATCAATAAAAAAGATCATAGGAGGATCAATTGCAAAGACTTCAGGTCACTGTGCACTTCAGTAAAGGCAGACAAATCTGTGGGTTGAATTAGGGAGAGAAAATGCAGCACTTCAGAGCATAATCCAGCACCCCTTTCCTTTCCTTTAGTCTCTTTTTGAGGAGATCACCTGGGAAGCATGTAGAGCTGCCTCACCTCAATCAAAGGGTGCTACCAATTGCTAGAGGAAGATAGGATCCTGTCATTAACATCTCCAAGTATATCTTTTCTTTGGTTATCATTTTGGGCAACTTTGCTAAACCAAGGAATATTTTCCACAGGCTCACATAACACTGCTAATCTAAGGTCAATCACCAATTCAAACAAAATAGCTAAGGGAAGAATTTACCATGAAAAGGAAGCACTGTCTGTCCTTAGGGCAGGGAGGTATCATCAACATGAAAGGTTAGTAAAATATGAGTTCAAGAGAGCAACTGGAGCTTCAAGCTGATCTCTCATCAAATTATCAAAGATAGAGAATTTATTTACATAAAAAGAAAAAATAAAGGAGACATTCTAATACCCAGACACTACAATTACAATATGATAGATGACAAACACAATGGTATGCTTTGACAAGACTACAAATACATATTGACTGTTGTTTAAAATATCAGCTAGAAAATCTTCAGGAGCATCTTTAGGTGTCAAATAGACTTTTCAGAGATCAGAAATCGTGGCAAAATGGACAAAATTCTTTTGTGTGGCATTCCAGAGTCCAGCTGCTTAATTCTACCAAAACCAAATGAAAACTAGCTATAAGCCTTAACAGACTGAAGTCCGTCCTTTGAGGACATGCTTAGGTAACAAGGTGCCTAAGGCTGACTTGCAGCTTGCCAACTCTGAGATCTGCTAAGCAGCAGTGGACACTTAATTACATATTCAGAAGGAAACAATGTTTTTATTAACTTCATTGCATTAGCCATATAACAAGTGTGAGGAAAGAAGCCAGTAAGAGCAATATTACTTTTTCCAGACATTGTTGACCCCAGTTGTTATTGGACTCTGGGATTCACTTCGGGTTATAGTTACTAATACAGGGAGGAAAGAAAATGTGGGAAAGAGATGAAAAAACAATCCCATGTTCCAAAAGCTCCACACAGAGGCTATAACTAGAAGTGGATAACTTGGAGCTTCTGCAATAGTCATTGACAGTTAATTTCTAGAGCAGATAACAAGGCATACTTAGTGAGGTCTAGTGAGTGGGCATTATACCACCTAGGAGATGAATTATCATGTACAGAACTCAAGTGCACTTAATAAGGATGAGCTCATTCTAATAACGCAATCTGACAGGCTGACATTCCCTATTACTGACTTGAGGTCACTCAGTGATTTTTTTTTACTTAACTGGTTTTCTTAATCTATAGTCTACTAATACATTGAGTGCCAAACCTGTGCCACAAACTGACTTCTACTACTAGTGCACCTGAATTACACCAATGGGTTAAGTGATCAAAAACTGTAGAAGAAACTTCAGAAAGCAGATGGTCTGAGAAATAATTTTGTGTAAAAACAACCTAGCTCACAACTTTTGTGAAAACAAGTTAGTATCATAAAGCACCACTGCCCAATTAGGATGCTAGTTTTCTAAATTCTGTTGTATGTTTCACACTTACAAACAGAAACAAACATATAACGTTAATGATAGATATATATAGTTGTCTGGTATTTTCATTAATCCATTCATCTGCAGATTATTCAAGCAGTTCCTCTTCCAGAAGGCTTAAATTAGAAAACACTGTTATCACGACAAGCAAAATAATGTTCCACATTCTGGACCTGAAGGCGACATCTGAATCCAACTCCAACAGCAGTGCAATTCAAACCTTTGGAAATCCAACTACACTACAGCTAAGCCTAAATTTTATTGAAGTATCTTAAAGCAGTTCAAAAATTTTGAGGTAACTGCAGCTACCTGTAGCATGCCACTGATACTGCAAGCAAAAAAGTAAACATGCTTAATTCAGTGAGTCAATTATACAATGGAAGAACCGTCCTTCATGTTTGTAGGAAGTGTATTATACATATAGGAGAGAATTTTAACAGAAAGTCTAAAATGTCACCAAAGAAAAAATTTGGTTTACAAGTTTTGTTGACTAATTTACCATTACCCATTACCATACACAATGTATGGTATGAGTTACTACAATTTAGAAAATCTGAACATAATGTGTAAAAATTTCAGGATGGAGCATTTCAGGTTCCTACTGATCTTGCATAATTTTTGAAGTCGATGGAAAGTCACAGTATTCTGCATATGATTAAGAACTCAAAGAAGAGCAATCACAACCCCGCTGATATATATCCTGTTAAATAAAAAAACCAGTATGTTTTTGTAAATAAAACCCCTGCAAGCATCAGTTTATTACAAAAAAATGATTGTATGTCACCATTTCTTTACAATTCAATCTTACAAGGACTCCATCAATTAAGACTACGACTTGAACAGAGGAAAGGTTGCAGAAGTAGTAGAACTGCCAATGCATTTCTAAGTTGCCTATCATGTAGTTATTACAAACTGCAAATCAGCATGCCTCAACTTAGACTCTGCTGTAGTAAGGTATGTTCAACTCTCCATTCAGCTGACCTCTGTTCTCCCTACTTATTTCTTATTAATAGGAAAAGTTCCACCACCACCACCCCCCCATCAGGTCAAGATTGAATGCATAGGGGTTGTTTTTATGATTCAGAAACATCCATCTGGTCAGAAGAAATTGAGACAGCTGTGGTATTTTATGTAAACCTTCAAAATACCAACAAGTGATAGTCTTCAGTCACACTACGAACTGATATAAGCATGTTCTAAAGGAGGAAGATCTACTACCAAGCTCTTCAGCAAATCCCTACCTTTCTGATCTGAGTTTCTTTTCTTTTGGACAGTGTCATTTTATGATGTGAAAGCTGGAGGCTAGATGGACTCCACAGCTTTCCTGTGGGTTTTTTTTGCCAAACAGCAACCTGAAACTCAATCTGACCACATAATTTTGTTGTTTTTTAAAAAACAACACAATAGGGGGAAAAAACCAGCCAAAACCTTTAAAAAAATAGATTAAACCTTTCTGCAATAAAACAAACAACATCAGCCTTGTATTATTTATAAGTGACACAGCATCAGGTAAACTGTTTCACTCTGCTCAAAATTAATTTCACGCTGAATAACCTGACTAAATGTTTCATGTCAAAAACTAATCTTCACAAAAGACACTATCTGATCCTGAAACCTAAGTTTTTCCATTTGAAATACTTACATGTCATTATTTGGTGACCATTAAATACTTTATTTAGCTAGAACAAGGTAGATATCTTCTAAATATTGGATGAAAACTGAATAGTGAATTCCACTAATGTGAGTAGAAGAGCTGGGACAGATGAGCAAAGCTGGCTTAAAATCGCTCTTATCTCTCCACTTTTGCTGTTTGGCACTCACACTGCCATCCCCTATATACCGTCATCCCAGGTCCTACTCAAAACACTTTCATTGCAGAGAAACAACCTGTGTTTTTATGCAACAAAGCTAAACAGATCTTGTGTATATATGATAATATGCTAGCATCATCAGAGAACATCTCCTTAAACTTGGACTATAACGAACAGCCCTAAAAAAAAATATATATATATATATACACACAAACCTTCCCAAATTCAGCCTGGTTTTGTACCATTTGATTTTTTCCAAAGACTAAGCTTTTCTGTTTGTGGAAATGCCACAAATAATGGAGTGCATTTACTCTTTTGAGAAGTTTCTACCTTCCCTTTAAACCAGAGCAGTTCCCTGATTTTACTTGGTGGATTTCTCCACTTTCATTCAACTTCTTCAAAGTCCCATCTTCCCAACCACACCAAGACATTGAACACATTAGTATAGGTCCTGCTGTATTGCATAAATCAAACCAGAAAAAAACACCACAATGCACATCTTCAATAGGCAAAATCAGGCCCACTGAAAAAACAGTATAGGGATAGGCTGGTATTCTTCCTCCACAAACTTGGCCATTCATAGCATTACATCTGTTTGAACACAAGCAGCCTTCACTGTATTTTTAGGTCCTTGCAAAATACAAAAAAACCCCATGTTTTGCTCAACTTCCTTAGAAAAACAGCATTTCTAAACCAAAGTTTTTCTAACAGTCTCACAAGTTTTTTTCCAAGCATAGGATAAATTTTCCACTTTCATAAGAAATGGCGTACAGGATGACACTTGCTTTAACAATGCTTTTCCACATTATAAACTCTGAGTGTATGACAAATGCTGTAGAGTCTGCATGAGCCACTTATTGGTACAACTTAAGATATTCATTATAAATATCAATTAACTTAACTGAAGGAAAGCTTTTTTCCCCATGTAATTTACTACCACTTCTACGCCTACTGGAGTGTAATTTAAGAGCATTTAAAAGACTCATCCTTAAGAACTGAGGATCCCAAATATGCCTAGGACTCTGAACTTTCACATCCTCTTGGTCTGAAATTATCAAAGTAGAAACCCTTTGAACATGGCAAAAGTCACTCAGGTTGAAAGGTTTCAAGTACAATTTGAGACCAAATCAGCTTTTGCAGATTGTCTGCTGATAAATTACCACCTCTCTGAATAGCAAAGACTGCTGGCTTGTGAAGTTTATTTTTAACCGATAGTTAACTTTAACTTACAGTTATATTTTAATTTATAGTTATTTAAAATTTAATTACAGTCATGTCACTCAAAGCTTTGTATGGTTTTTTTTTTCCTAATGGTAGACATAAATCAGTAAAATAAATTAAGTGCCACTGACTGCTACATAGTTATACGGCAAATTAATGAAATCACTCAGGAATACACAGGTAATATAGGCATAAACAATACTGAACACAACAAGTTGGGCAAATGCAATATCAAACCTGCCAAGCAGCATGAGAGAAGCTAAAGGGTACACCATGAAAGCCAGCTATCTGCTTCTCTTAAGTAGCAGCCTACATACATCTCAGTTATTAACCCACATCTTAGCAATTCTGCTGCAGTTGCTGGGGCAGTTTTCTCCTAGTTTGTCAAGCAGTTCTTTTGACTGTTTGCTAGGCTTGTTCAGTGCTATCTCTTTTTATGGCCTGTTTTAAGAAGTAAAAAATAATCATCAACTTGGTACCTATTGGCCAGATGCAGCTCTCATGCACTGATGAAGGTTATCATCCTCCAAGATTGTGTTTTAGAAACAGCATGTTACCGTCCTTCTGGAGGGCATTTACTGTAGCTCATTCCCTCTTTGTGGCTGCCATTTGTAGCGCAAGTCTGTGTAAAATAACTTTTCTTTACCGGCATTCATCTAACTCCACAATGCTATTCTTACGTGCTAAGACAGCCAAACTATATTTTACTGAGAAGTCTTGAAGTAACCTCAAAAGCCACAGCACACCAAGACTGTGATTCTGTAAGCAAAACTCTTTCCTCCAAGTTTCCATGGATCCAATTAACAAGGTATGTGAAAATATACTGAATTTCAAGAGTAATATATTTCTGGAGATGCTGGTTTCTGAACAAAATGTAATACAGTCATTCTGTCCTCTTGTTGTGACCAAGGGTCTCTTTTCTGAAGACCAGGAATATTAACCCCAGTGTCCTAACCCAATGCTGAAATGGATATTGCAGCTAATTTCTGACAATGTAAATAGCCTATTCATTTTCAGTTTGATGGGCTTTTTTCTTTTTTCCTTCCTAAAAATGTTATGCAGGCCTACTGCTCACTGTTAAACAGCTTCTGAGTTTCACTACTGAGGTGCTACATGTCAGGGGTGGATGAAGTGATCCTTTTATATCAATTAGCAATTACTGTAAAGTGCTTTGGGGTGAAATGCCACAAAGGATTAGAACTTCAAGGGAAGAATAAGCAGCAGGAGCACATGAACTCATAAATGGCATAGATCCTATTTTATGTAAATTGCCCTAGTAATAAAGAACGAGCAAAAGGTCAGATAAATACAGAAAATGACATATAAGCAGAGTAGTGTCTAAACAGAATATTTTTTCTGTTTTCTTAGGCACTAGTGCGTCTCTAGGCCAATAGCTCCCTCATCTGAGCATCTGTAATACTCAGTAATTCAATATTATTTGGTTTTACCACCCTGTGAGTTAATTTCATTCCAGGCTAACATAGTGCAAGCTCATAAAATCCATCACAGGAGAACAAAAATCCTCCCCAAATTTGGTAACAAAACAAAACACAAAACAAATAAGCTCCTCCCCTCTTCCCAAAAGATGTGCACATACGTGCCTCCCCACTCCCTTCCCGCATCTAATCCCAGGAAGACCGCTATTCCGGGAACAATTTTACATAGGATTGATGAATCTACACAGTATGAAGACTAAATTTAAACTACACAAAGGCTGGAACACATCAATACAGTAACATAATAATACATATTTGAGCAGTCTTGCAATTTGAGATATTACAGTTCCAGTCTAAAGAAAACTCATTTCCCATTTGTGCATTTTCATACCACAATAACGAATCTAGCATTACCTTTACAAGATATATTACAGTGCTTTCTCCAAAACATGTAAAAGGAAAACAAGAAAATTAATTACTGATAAAAGCAACACATTTGTTCTACTACCAATACATCAGATCTACAATTCATTAAATAGCAGCCAAAAGTTGATGTGTAAGAACTTTTGCTGGTGACACCTGGACTTTAAAAGTTATGAAATGAAGGATCATTTATGTAAAACTTGACTAGGGGAAGCAGGAACAAAATATGACTAGCAAGGATGCAGCAAGTCACATTTGATTCTAAATTCTATTAGTAATGCACTGATTATTCTAAATAAAAGTAATGTATCCTATATAATTAACAACATGGCTTTTTACATCAACAGTTCATGTACTAACTCTTAGTTTGCCTTTACCCTTATACAATATCTTAACACCAGAAAACTACATATGAAGAGCAAATTACACACTGTGCTTAGCAGAACATTTAAAAGTATCCTCCAAGCATGCAACAAAATGCTTCCTTAATAGCACAAAAAAAGACTTTTATCATATTTAATTCTTTCCTAATAATTTCTCAGGAACAAACACTATAGTAAACAAAATACCTTCAAAATACCCAAACTCTGTAAAACAAACTAATTTTCATTTCAATGCAAAAAAGACCAAATGCCATATGTCCCATTTAGCATGACTTTCAGACAGTGCATATATACAATTTCTACATCATTAACTCGTCTATGTTTCCAAATGTCTTGCAGTTCTGCTGGGTAAGCATTAGTATATTCATGGTTTAAAACATGCTACCTTTTATACACTGGATATTTCACTTGTTCAGTTATTTAATGCACAGCTACTATGGCTGAAACAAAAAAAGAAACTACTAAAAACAGCAACAAAATTCTCAAAACTATTTCTCCTGTGGGTTTACATTTATTCTTTTTTAGATGAGTAGGTTAGAATTGACACCTATATATAAAAATATGACTATATATAAAAATATAAGGATCTGCTCATTTTTATATATAAGTATACACTATTTAATTCAACGTAATTATGCAATTGCAACCCAGTCTTCTTCTGTATGCACATGAAGCAGGTATGAATGAAAAAGCCAAAGGGGGAAAAAAAAATCACAAATGAGAAAGAACAGTCTCTCATTAAAGATCCGTGAGTCAGCGGTCAAAATTTCCCAATTCTGTCACAGATTGACTGTATTACTGCAAATAAGAAACTAGTCTTTCTATGCCTTTTCTTACCTATAAAGCACCCTGACCTCACAAAGGTGTTATAATGCTTCATTTGTTAATATTGATAAGGCATTCCTGTCTGCACACAGCTGTGTAGGTGGGCCAGTCATTGGATCCAATGATACATGAAACATTGCAGAAGCTTTCTAGTGGCAGTACCTCTCATTTAAAAAAAAATCTAGAGACTAGAAGTTTCAAACAGACCTATAAATTTCTACTCAGTGGTTAACGTTGACTTGAGCTGAAACTTGTTGAACACCAAAGAAATGTTGCAGAAAGCATTACTACTACATTGGATATTGTACAGCATTTATGCTAAGCACCTATCAAAGTTGGAAGTCAGGCACTCCCTGTTACCAGCACTGCTGCCCCGCTCTGTCCTCTACACCATCACCCAACTTCCCTTCCCCATGGATCTATTCAAAACAAAAGGCAATATACTATCCTGGGAGAAAAGCCCAAGGAAGCTCTTCTGACAGGCAGCCTGTGCATAGGTTTCAATCACTGTATCCTCTTTGATCATCTATTCTTAGAGTTTGAAAGGCTTATGCATTTTATAAAATCTCCAATGAAATGAGCCAGCCAATTCTCAGAATGAGCCCTTTATCAAGAAGCAAGTTGTATCAAATGGAAAAAAAATTAGGATTTTTACAAAATGTTCATAATGTCTCCAGAATGCATTCTCTACTCAGTTACAGCTGAATCAAAAATGATTTGGACATTTTTCAACACTTAAAGCTCATGCATACACAGAAGAGTTTTAATACATCACCAGCATCAGTCTCTCCCACACCTTCCTCTTCAGGTCCATCTTAGAACAAATTCTTAGAAGTATTTAAATTTGTTCATCTTAGATTATATATGAACCAGCAATCTCTATTATGAAGTTATGAAGCCTTCAAGCACTTCTGAGTTTGAAAAAGCTTATTTAGCTGAAATTGCTTTTGCTCACTTCTGCAATTTCTGCTTTTGATAAGTGGAACTGCTGAAATACAAGAAAGCACATGCTATCTAAAGTATCAGGCCATTTATGATAAAAATTAATTTATGATGTGGTTTCCATTAATTTCTGCAACTCTTAATAAGAGATCCAACCTTTCAGTTCCATATTTTCCATGAAATCTTTAGGTGCTTGTTAGCTGCAGTTCCTACCAACAGAACACTAGGAACCATTCCAAACCCTGATTGATTGCCTAACTGGCTGATTAAGAGTAATACAAATGGTAAAGCCAAGCAAAGCAAGATTTCTACAAGATACAGATTAAGAAATTAAAGAAAAATCAAGATACCATTGAGCAGGAAAACAGTATAAAAACAAGGGAATAAAGTTATTTACAGGAAGTTATCTCCATTTTCTGAACAGCAAAGAGATTCTTTAAGTTTTCACATTACAGTTAAATAACTGACATTTGGAATACCAAAAGCCTGTGTCATGTACCACATAGTTGCTATAACAATTCTTCATTTACAATGAACAAAAAAAGTGAACAGTTCAACACAGCCTCGGTGTTAAACAGCACACCTGTAGACTTGATAAGTGGGGTTAGCATAACACATCAGGTAACTGAAAACAGAGCTTGGCATTTCTCAAGTCCTCACAGATACAGATGTTCTTACCTCTACTCTGAGACCCTCTGTTTAATCCCTGTAAATCAGTCCTAATAACGTCCCTCATTTGTGGTCTCACTACATACAGCATTTTGCAGTATTAACTCAAGTGATACTTAAGTATCTCATACTTATGTAAGATAGTGATACTTGTAAGTATCATGAAACTTAAGAAAGCAATAGTGTATGTTTAAAGTCATCAACATACACATTACCTGCATTACTCTAAATTAGGCTGGATGCAACAAAACAAACATACCTACCTATCTTGTCAGCTGTCCTGGGAAGGAGGGTGGGTCCTTTAATTACTGTGGTGTGACTTTGTAACTTGGTTCCTTCAGCTTTACTTTTGCCACAGACTTCTTTTATAACCACCTAAAGCTATCCACTGCACTTCCCCCTGCATCAGTTCTTCAGCAATTACAGCCTCAATTTGGTTAATGCAAGCACCAATACTAAATTCAACATATTACACATCAGACACATAGGCCTCCATGAAATAAGTATGGACAATGCCTTCCTTCTTGCAGTGTATGTCTCATTTATCGAGTTCTTTCTGCAAAGATCCCACTTAAATGCTATGTATTGCATCCAATAGAGTCTAGCTGCTATTGGAATAGCTATTCTGTCCATAGTTTTTGATGTTATTACACCTGCCAACTACAAAGAGGCGAAGTTCATAGTAATCCTGTCTGAAATACTTTCAGGATTCAAACTTGGAGCCACAGAAACCAGCAGGTGCCAGTAGTTCCCCAGATACCTTCACTTAAAGGAAAGACTGCTCACAGTCTATTAAGTAGATATTCAAAATATAGCCTGCATGTGGTTACTTTCTGACCATGGCTTCAGGTCTGCAAGGATCATATAGGTCCCTAGGCTTTGTTGAACTGCGTTTTTCATCTGTCCTGACTGGAAAAGTGAGCTGCATCACTCCTCAGGGCAGCATGGAAGGTGAGACTCCAGAACAGGAGGATCCTGCTCTGTTTTCACAAGGAAAAAAGTAGCATTTCAATACCATCATGAAAAACAACATAGATAAAAAGAAACATCTCTCTGCAAACACCACCTTTCTTCAGTTATTCTCGGTTCACTTTTTTTCCCTCCACAAGTTAACAACTGAAGTTTTCAAAAGTAATTGAAGAACTCACTCGAATGATACATTAATTAATAGCAGATTTTTTCCCTTGAACAGGAATTACTACCTAAAATTAATTCTCAAATATTAGAAATTTAGGACAAAACAATCCCTATTCACGCAGTCAACAAAACCACACTGACTTCAACCATGTTAACAATCCCTGGGAAAGAATCACACTTGTGCATCTCCAAAGCAGTTCAGAAGCATGAGGAGAGAAGAGAAACACCTTTCAGTTTGCTCTAATTTACCTCCCACACATCACCCTAACAATGGTTCTTAATTACAAGATTTTAAATTTATTTAACTGTCCCTTCAATCACATGCCTATCTATAGAAATATGTAACACTGCATAAATGCACACACAGCATTCCTACAGATGTATGTTTTATTAAGAGAAGTTTGGCCTCAAAAGCTGTTTATTCCTCCAGATATTTTCCCTTAGGATCCCTGTTGTCAGCTATTCCACTTAAGCTTTTTTTCTTCTCCTGTTCCCCAGTCTAGTAAAGTTGGAAGGCAGGGTAACACTAAAAACATTAAAGATTCATTAGGAACATTTTATACATTTTTAAAATCCATCCTTAGTTAAAAAAAAAAAAAAAAAAAAAAAAAAGGCTTAAAACCACACAAAACCCATACCCCAGCCTGGTTGATCCAGGGGAAAAGTTAGTGTAGGAGTTTAGTCTGCTTTGCCAGTGTGGGCACCTGAAGGCATAGAAAGGTATAGGCAGTATTGTGCAGGGACACGGTCCTCAACAGGGCTAATCAGCATGGCAAGACTGGCATGCTAACATGACTGCTCTGCCCGAGGGATCCACACTGATTTCTTTAAAAGGCAGTCAAACTACATCTGTGTGGCACTAAGCACAGCCCCAATCAAGATGACCTGGTTTCCTTTATTTTGGTTTGCTTGATCACTGCGTGACATTCAGACAATTGCTGTCAGACAGACATCCAGGTTCTCTCAATGTGCCAAGACATTTTTCTATTCACTCAGTCTGGGGGAGGTCCACTACCTGCTGTACAGAGCTCTCATCTTTCCAGCTGATATTTTGTATCTCATATTTTAATATTTTTTTAAAGCAGAAATTCATTCTTTGTTATTATTATTCCTCTTCCCTCTTTCCCAATACATTACTTGATTCTCAAGTCAAGAACATTCAGAAATGGTAATTCTTAATTTTTAGAGCTTAAGGCAAGAATAACCCAGAGTGAGTTGATGTTGTTGGGGGTTTTGTTTTGGTTTGGGTTTTTTTGGGGGGGGGATGTTTGTTTTGGGGGTGGTTTTAGTTGTTTGTTTGGGGGTTTTAAAATTTAATTTCTTGGATGTATATACCTAAGGTTTGTCCACCTTACAGACAAAATGGGTAAAGGCAAACAAAGAGAACATCTATTCAGATCTATAACTAGGTATTACAGAGCATCCAATTTTACTTTTTCCTTTTAACAGCTGTTCACAATTCACAATTTAAAAAGTTAAATTTTAGTTTATACAGTAAGCATTAAAAATAAGACAAAACTACTTGAGAAAAATGATGTCAGAAAAGACAAGGTAACAATTCAGAAGACTGAGGAATGAGAGACTAGATTGAATCAGGAACATAAGGAATGGAAGAATCTCTCAGAAAATGGGAAAGATTAGTGGAAAGGTCTGAGCAGTATATCCTCTTTAAATTACATACAATCTGCATAGAGGGGAACTGATATCTCCCACAGTAATACTCATGTAGGCTGCAAAAATGTGTGGAGGACCTTGTTCATTACTTGGCATGACTGTACAAATGTTGCTACATTTTATGCAGATATATTTGGGTGATGGGTAAAGTAATTATATCACATATGGCACATTAATTGCTCCCAAGAGACATCCCTCTCCCTGTTTATATATTAAATTCTGCATTCTTCCATAATCCTATCAAGATGTTAGTTGTTCCAAAATCTTCCACTTTACAAACCAAACTGAAAACTGAAGCCATCAAATTAGTGCCTATGTGCCTGTTATCACAATTTACAGCCAAAAAATTTGCCTTACAGAACCACAGAATAATTTAGGTTGAAAGGGATCTCAGGAAGTTACCTCGTCCGGTTCTCTGCTCAAAGTGGTCTAATTTCAACATTAAGTGAGGTTATTCATGGCCTTGTCCAGTCTAGTTTTGAGTCTCTCTAAGGACAGAAATCTCACTTATTGTCTTACCCTGTGTTCCAGTGAAAAGCCTTCCATCTTTTCAGGCATTCTATTCATTTCTAAAATTCTTCAGGATCCTTCAGATTTTAATAAAACCCTATACAGTAAGAATAAAAGATGATTTTACACTATTATTACACTACTTTAGCTAAAAGTACTTTATAGATGTGGGAGGGTGGGTTTTTTTGAATATATATGTATATGTATAACTATACACGTACTAACAGAGTAGTAATATTACACTTGTAAATAGAACATAAGTAATCAGTACCTATTACAGCTATTAAACCACCTTGTTTTCAAAAGATTAAAATTAACCACATCAAGGAATTTTCAAGTAATATAACCATACCTTGTAAAAAACATCATTGTTTGATCCAAGAATCAAGTGAAAGGGAATACTAAACTGAAATTTAATCTTAATTTCATTTTCTCAAAATTATTTTGTTTCATTACAGTGAAGAAGTTGCTAAGTCTGAATCACAAATATTTAGAATTTTATGTATTAAAAATTCAATCATAAAGCTCCACCAAGTGGAAATCCTTAAAACTACACTAAGCAAATTCATGAACAAAATTCACAATGTAATTATAATTACTACCACAATTCTGATTATATACAGTGAATAGCAAATCTCACTATATATACCTATAACCAATCATTTTTACCATGTATACTAATTATGTTATTGATTGGAGAGGACAGGAAGAATAACTTACAAATCATTAACATACTTGATTTTCTCTCCATTTAGAACACTCCTTCGTAAACTTTAATTTTGCTATATTCAGTATGGACTAAAATGATCTCTACACACTGATTTGATACCTCTGTCATCCTGACTTGCTGAAATTCCTATGGGTAACCTTAAGTTCCCTTTCTTAATATGCAGGTTTGGTTGTTTATACAAATTAAGAGGCATTGCCATTTTAGGTAGCATAAGATTCTTGAACAAATGTTGTTTGTTAAATGGTTTGCTGTCTCTCACTATTGAAATATTCATCATCTGTGTAATTTTAACAGCCTGATAAAAACTGTTAAAAGCATAGCTGTGCTGCCCAGCAGGTAGTGCCATATTTAATGAAACCATAGCTATCATAAATAAATAATCAACTCATGAAGTATTCATAATGTACCTCAACTTCCATAAGAAAATTTGTTTTGGTATGGGACTGCAAAACATGCCACAACTATTCTCATCCAGTAAAAGAATTACCAGAGAGATACTCTAAGCCAAAGCTTATTCTCAAAACATTTGAGCTTGACTTTATTGCACAGAATAAGTAATTTTTACATGCAGAATTCAGAGAAATCTAAACTCACTTGGTACATTTGATAACACAGTGCCCCTCACACATACAGCAGAAGTGTGAAGAAGTACCTCCCTTTTGAAGCAACTCCTTTCCTCCTGTATGAATGCACCATCCCAACATTATCTATGAGGACATTTGATACATGCCAGGAAACTGTTCTTCCAGCACAGTATGGGTCACTGCCTGCATTTAGAGAACACTACAGAAAGTTATCAGCATGGTAACCTGATCCTATTTTATACAGCAGGGAATCCAAGACAGGTAGCCTAGCTTGTAAAGCCCAAACACCAGCAACTGGCAGCGTGTCTATATTAACATTTAGTTCAGATCACATGTGGGTTTTTAAGTGATTTTCAGTCACCACTCTCACATACTGTGCTTGCGTTTGCAACACAGAGCAGTCTTAGAGCAGATCAGTGGGAATTCTTGGAGAAGAAACAAAACCAGAAGCTGCACTCCAAAGGCCAACAGAGTTCTAGTCTGCAGGACAGGATAGAGCTAGTTCAACATATCTGAAATCAGGTATTGCATGGACATCTGGTCCTCGGCACCAATTGCTCTAATCTATAGATATGTTTATACCACACAGCATATTTGCTGATGTAAACATAGCCTTGGATGTCTCAATCCTGCAACTCCTGTTTTACATTTCCTTGAGGTTATTTTGTTTTTCAACTCTTGGGTTCCCATAATCATAGAGAGTCCTAGTCTTCATTTGAAATAGCTGCTGAGAAACAATTGCAAATTCTTTACAAATATATTAAGAAATATAAGAACTGCTTTCCAAAACAAGGATGGGTCAAACTGAGGTTTTGCTATTATTATTAAAATAGACACAGTACAGACATACTGGAAAGAGGCAGAATGAAATACTACTTTCTTACCACAAAGAAATGTTTTCTACACTGATTCACCACTCACTAGGCAACATGTGAAACACTAACTACTAGAAGGAAGGATGTTTAAATTTCCAGAATCAGACAAGCAGCTCTTTGAAAGTTCTAACCTTTTTTTCAGAACAGTGTTTCTTCTTAAAAGAAATTCTGAGCTGTAGAAATCCTAATGCTTTACCATTACTTAAAATGGTCAGTAGTAAATGACCCAATTAACTACAGGTTAGTCAGATTAACATCAATACAAAGCTAAATCATGACAAGATAATATATACAAACAGGACTAAAGGATAGCAGGATAATTAACAGTAACCAGCATAGTTATGTGGACAGTAGAACTTGACAAACTTCCTGAAATATATTACAAAACCAACTGATAAGGCAATTGGGTTGATACTAACCATGGTGTGTATCAGACATGACTGCATGACATTTTCTTTAAAGCACGACATTTCTGTAGTGACATTTGTCACTATACAAAAATCAGAGGTTTACCACAAAGGCTGAAAACCAGTGAAGAGATCTCACAAAAAATATGTAAGTGTGGAAACACTTAAGAGGCATGGTTTTAGTAGTCCTAGAGACTCTGGGCTGGTACTGCTATTTTTAGCAATGACTGGAAATAAAATGGATGAATATAAAAATCACTGGTAATAAACTCTGTATAACAGAAGTCAGTGAATTGGGTCAGCTAATCTCACTTGAATTCTAATTATTATCAAATACAAGTTCATGCTTAAGAATAAAACATGCAGATCACTTTCAAGATGGCAACCTCACCCACAGCCTAAAAAGCACATTATTTGGAGGTAATGATTAGTAAAAAAATAGAAAATAAATTCCTAGAGAAAAATCTTTTTTTTATATGAATAGCAAGAATACTGAGGAGATAAAGTAACAAGAGTAAATCAATGCAAAGCACTGAAACTACACATTGTACAGTGCTGCCCTAACAAATATTTCTAAGTTTCAAGAAGTCCAGAAGAGGATCACAACAAGTTAGTCACTGTGGGAAAAATTATTTCTGTCCATAAGCCTGAGAAGTCTCTAGATCGATGTGCTTTTTCAACAGGCAGTGAAGAAGAGAATTAATCAGACACCAGCAGATGCTTGCATGGGGAAGACGCTTGTAACAAGCGATGGATAATATCTCAGAATCAGAGAATCATTTAGGTTGGAAAAGACATTTGAGATCAAGTCCAACCATTAACCCAGGACTGCCAAGTCCACCACTAAACCATGTTCCTAAGCACCACATCTATGTTTCTTAAACACCCCCAGAGATGGTGATTCCACCACATCCCTGGGAAGCCTACTCTGCTTAAATCTAATTCCAATGCTTGGATCTTTAATCCAGAAACAAAAGACCTCATCAGATGCAGACACTGAAAGCCAAAGCTAAAAAACCTCAGACTAAAGAAGAATAATTTAACAGTGGAAGTGATTAATTATTGGAACAACATACCCAGGATTCTCCATCACCAGAAATATTTTTCAGAGTCACTTTTTTCTGAATAAGAGCAGCTATAGCTCAAGCAGAAATTATAAACTCCATGATGATTTATTAACTAAAAATGCCTGTTCCAAGTGACACAGGTCAAACCATTTGAACAGAAGGGTTCCAGTAGTATTTAAAAATCCAAGCATCTATGACAGCACCCTAGAATTTTTCAC